>NW_019158161.1:0-1870 GCF_002288905.1 Enhydra lutris kenyoni | reverse complement strand
ATTTGGGTTTTTTCACTCACTTCTTGCATGGTCCAAAATTTTCACCTGTCTATACCCACTCATCACTCATATTTCACCTTAAATACAATTCAGTTCTTTCAGGGAAACGCTTCCCGACTATCTGGATCTCCTATACCCCAGACTAAGTTATGGATCCAGCTACATATCCTCATAGCTCTTCATACTTGATCATAAAATTAATTACCTTGATTTTGTCTACCAATTGTTGACTCTCCCACCTCGCTGATGTCTCCGAGGACTGAGACCACTCCACCCTAATCCCAGCCAATCTTCAGAGCCAAGCACAGACCCTGACACAGAGGAGACACTTAATACTTACCTAAAAAACCCATAAATTAATTTATAAGTCAATACTGCAATTTTCTTTTTAAAAATTATATTTATTTTTGCTAGTATGTCTGGGTTCCAAGACATAGGAAAAATTTTTAAAAGGAACTTATCTTTTTTTAAAGACCACTTTATTAAGGTATGACTGACATGTAAAACACTGTATGTAATTAGTGTACACAACCTGTTAAGTTTGGTGCTAATACTCATGAAACTATTGCCACCATCAAAGGCATATACAAAGTTGTAGTTCTGCAAAATAAGTAAGTTTAGAAGATCTATACCACATAGCGGTTTTCCCTAACAATAGTTAAGTATTGCATACTTAAAATTGACTAGGAGCTTATGTTAAATGTTTACACACACAAAAAAAAGCAATACTAATAATGATGATGAAGGCAGGAGAAAACATTGGGGTGTTTATTTATAAATCTTTTATCCAGGAAAGCCAATATTTTCTTGAATCTTTTCCCATCTTTCTCTTAGATGCTGGCTCCACACAGACAAAGGATTCATATGGACCTTCCTTGGCCCTGTCTGCACCATCTTCTCTGTGAGTAATGGATGACATCAGAGCAGCCCACCTGCCCAGCTGAGGGTCATTCAAAGACCAGGTGTATCAGGAGGGTGACAGTCAGGGTGAGCAATCATTCCAGTTGGCCCAGGACGGATGAGGGGCTCCCAGGAGGTGGGAATTCCCACTGTAAAACCAGGAATCAGGTGTTTCCTGAGACGTAGCACTTTCAGTGCTGAAATTTGGAATTCCCATGCAAACTGAATTGAAGTGGTCACTGAAGTTACAGGATAAACATGGGCCTGATTTAGGGGGTGTTTGGTCTGCTTCTCTAGGACTGTTATGAAACACAAAAGCTTCTTCCCTGCCACGTTAGCAGCTGGATGAGTTAGGAAGAAGGTTTTCCAAGTGTGGAGTGTAGTTAAAATGCCTGTGGGTTTTCTGCAGATTAATTTGGTTTTCTTTCTGATGACCTTCTGGATTGTGAAAAACAAGCTCTCCTCACTCAACAGCGACATGTCCATGCTCCAGAACACAAGGTGAGGATGGGTCACAGGGGCACACCATGCCCCAGACAGAACATTGTCCTCATGCCTCCAAGGCTCTGGTGTCTCTTCACAGGACTCCTGAGGGGACTGGAAAAGAGAAGGGCAGCAATCCTCCTTGGCAGCCAGCTCTTTTCTGTGGTTTGCTGCTGGCACCCATACCAAAAACATTCCATCTGTGCATACCCTCAACAACAAACTACTTCAGCTGCAGAGAGAAATGACTTTATTCTGACAAGCAGAGATTGCTATCAGGGATCCATGAAAAAAAATCCCGTGAACATTCATATCTTTATAACACGCTCAGGAAATCACATAACAGTTTTCAGAACCAGCACACCCTACCCTGCTCATGCCTTCATGCATGCTCTGCCCTCTGCTGTCCCCCTTCTCTTGCACCTGGTGAACTCGGTTTCGTCATCCACATATCACATCCTCTAAGAGTTTGGGGATGTCCTTTGCT
>NW_019158160.1:0-1871 GCF_002288905.1 Enhydra lutris kenyoni | reverse complement strand
GAGCCCTACATTGGGCTCCATGCTCAGCAGGGAGTTTGCTTCTCTCTCTCTCTCTCTCTCTCTCTCTCTCAAATAAACAAATCTTAAAAAAATAGTAAGTTGTAAGGATGAAGAGTAAGTATAGGGAATATAGTCAATAATATTTATAAAATATTTGTAAAATAATATTTATAAAATAGTGTCTATTTCATAATGTATATAATTGTTAAATCATTATGTTGTACACCTGAAACTAAAATAATATATCAATTATACTTCAATTAAAAAGAAAATAAAGAAAGCTAAAATCATATCAAGCATCTTTTATAACCACAATGTTATGAAACTAAAAATCAATTATAAGAAAAAGACTAGAAAAGCACAAATCCATAATTTTTTTTCAACTAACACCCTAAAAATTTATTTTATTTAAATTAAATTTCATTATATATAGTGTATTATTACTTTCAGGGGTAAAATGTAGTGATTCATTGGTAGCGTATAACACCCAGTGCTCATTTCATCAAATACCCTCTTTAATGTTCATCACCCAATTACCACTTCCCCCCACCCATGTCTCCACCAGCAACCCTCAGTTTATTTCCTAGTTAAGAGTCTCTTAGGGTTTGCCTTCCTCTCTATTTTATCTTATTTTATTTTTCCTTCCTTTTCCCTAAGTTCATCAGTTTTGCTTCTTAAATTCCACATATGAGTGTAATCATATGGTATTTGTCTTTCGTTGACTGACTTATTTCACTTAGCATAATACACTGTAGCCACATTCATGTTGTTGTAATTGGCAAGATTTCATTCTTTTTGATGGGTGAGTAATATTCAGTTTTGTATACACAAATATATATACACACATATGTATAATAGCTCCTCTTCTTTATCCAGTCATCTATCAATGGACATCTGGGTGAGGCAGATGTCAATGACATCTGGCTAGGACATTACTGCTATAAACATTGGGGTGTATGTGCCCCTTCCTATCTTTTAGATAAATACCTTCCTATCCTTTAGAAAAATACCTAGTAGTGCAATTGCTGGGTCATAGGGTAACTCTATTTTCAACCTTTTGAGGAACCTCTGTTTTGAGGAATCTACTGTTTTCCAGAATGGCTGCACCAGTTTGCACTCCCACCAACAGTGCAAGAGCATTCCCCTTTTTCTGCATCCTCACCATCTGTTGTTTCCTGAGTTGTTAATTTTACTGATTCTGACTGGTGTGAGGTGGTATCCCATTGTGGTTCTGATTTGGATTTCCCTGATGCCAAGTAATATTGAGCATTTTTGCATGTGTGTGCTGGCCATTTGGATGTCTTCTTTGGGGAAAGGTCTGTTCATGTCTTCTGTCCATTTCTTAACTGGATTTTTTGTTTTTTGAGTGTTGAATTTGATAAGTTCTTTATAGATTTTGGATACTAACCCCTTATCTCTTATATCACTTGCAAATATCTTCTCCCATTCTGTAGGTTGGCTTCTAGTTTTGTTGACTATTTCTTTTGTTGTGCAAAAGCTTTTTATTTTTTTTTAATTTTTTTAAAAATTTTTTAAATTTATGTTCAGCGTAACAGTATTCATTGTTTTTGCACCACACCCAGTGCTCTATGCAATCCGAGCCCTCTCCAATACCCACCACCTGGTTTCCCCAACCTCCCACCCCCCACCCCTTCAAAACCCTCAGATTGTTTTTCGGAATCCATAGTCTCTCACGGTTCACCTCCCCTTCCAATTTCCCTCAACTCCCTTCTCCTCTTTAACTCCCCTTGTCCTCCATGCTATTTGTTATGCTCCACAAATAAGTGAAACCATATGATAATTGACTCTCTCTGCTTGACTTAGTTCACTCATCATAATCTCTTCTAGTCCCGTCCATGTTGCTACAAAAG
>NW_019158159.1:0-1871 GCF_002288905.1 Enhydra lutris kenyoni | reverse complement strand
TGGGTGGGTTCAGGTGCCTTGCAGGTTTCTCCCATTCTGGATGGTTTGGGCAAGTGAGACGGGCAGAGTTTCCTCGGGAGAGCAGGCCCAGTGATGCGGTGTGGTTCTGGAGGTCCCGTCCTGGAGGGCAAGTGGTCAAAGCTTTGTGAACGAAGTCTCCAGACATCAACTCGGGGAAGAATTAGGGCGAAGTTATGGCAGGTCCGAAGTGCAGACCCTGAAAGCAGCTCTTCAGGATTTGAAATTCGGGTGCCTGGGAGGCAGTAGCAGAGGCTGTTCTCTCTGGACTGTATACCTAGGATGGTCTCGGAATGGACGGGTGAGCACATGGGTCCATGGGATATTCTCCCTTACTGGGGAATCTGCCAGGCTCTCAAGAGTTTGGTGTTTTTCTGAGGGAAGGGAAGAATGCTCTTTTCCATCTCAGGGGTCCTGCCCAAACAGGGATTCCACAGACGGGATGTGGGTCACGTGGACTGGACAAACTCACCAAGGGTTAGGATTTGGGACTAGGGGCACTATAGGTTCTCTCTGTGGGATCCTGGTCCAGCCCCGAAAGGCTGTGCTTGAAAGGGTTCTCAGGCTAAGAGTCACAATGCCTGTTTGGGCCCAGTTGCCACTCCTGAGTGGGCGTGGTCTCATGGGCCATGCAGGTGGCTCCCACTCTGAAAGTAGTACAATCATATCAACATCCACTTTCCTGTCATGGGGAAGGAGGAGTACTCTGTTGTGTTTCAGGTACACACAAGGGCTGGGTTTTGAACTACCTTCTGGTGTCAGATCCCTGCATACCCAGGTTGGATGGAAATAACGGGCTCGGGCCAAGGCAGTTCCCAGCAGCAGGATATGGGTACCGCTATCTGGCTGGCCGCCAGGAGATTGGGTCTCGGGCTGTGTTACACAGAGCATTAGTTCACAGGGCGACTTATGATATCAGGGTACCCTTGAGGGCCGTGTGTTTGGACGCTCATTTGGGGTTTTGGGCAGACCTGTAGGACATTTCTTCTTTCTGTTGGCCAGGCAGAAGGCAGCTTTGTGACTCCAGAATTCCCAAGCAGGAGGGCCTGCTGGCAAAGCTTGTGAGGATCGAAATCTGAAAACACAAGCTGTGGTTATGTTCACTGCCGAGGGCATGACAGTTCCAATGTGCAACAGATGTTTCAAGATCTCCAGCACCTGAGGATGGGCGAGGGTGAGATGTCTGCTCACACTGGAATTTGTATCCATGATGGCCAACGAATGCTCGGGTGTCCTCAAGAAGCCTTGGAGGCTTATCCAAGCTGGAGCTTGTGAGCTGCTCCAAACCACAAGGTGTCCTTCTGCGGACAGGGGAAGTCAGCTTAGAGGTCTCCCACATGGAAGGAATCGACAGCAGAGTCTCCGTATGGATGCCTGGAAACCCCACCTCGCGTTACCACAGCAGCCAAGGAACAGGGCAGCTTTGATCCGCTGCCTCTGGTTCGAAGTTCCAAGGGATCTGAGTTGAAAGAGGTTCTCAGTCTGACGGGTCACACTGTTGCTTGGTGTCCAGGGAGACCTTAGAATGTGGCTGTGGCTCTGGGGCCATGCAGGAATCTCCAGGGCTGAGGGTTGGTCCCCGTTCTCAAGAGCAAGGTTTCCTTCTCGAGACTAGAGGGATTCTATTGTAAGGGTAGGGGCCACACGTTGGGCCATAAGTTGGTTTTCCAGACAGGCCTGAGGGACAGAGGACTGAAAACCTAAGCAAGGTATTGGAGGAGGTTCTAGGGGGCATGTCAGGTTCAATCTTCAGACTCAGGATCATTGACGTGCTTTTCTTCCTGCAGGTAGGTGCTGAAGGTGTGTCAGTCAGACTGCGCATTTTTTCCAGAGCAGCCTATGAAATTGGTGTT
>NW_019158158.1:0-1872 GCF_002288905.1 Enhydra lutris kenyoni | reverse complement strand
TGCCTCTCCCAGTACCTTAGAATCCCAAGGTCTTTTGAAAACCAGAGGGAATGTTTATGCTTTGTTGTCAGAACGAGAGCAGACCCCGATCTGAACTACTAGGGGGCTATGATGGGCTTTATCCCACTTGCAGTGAGTGTGCCCACATTTTCCTGTAGAAAGGTTCAAGGTGGAGTTAGGAGGTGCTGCCCCAGACCTCGCAGTAGCCATGAAGGAATGCAGAGCCTACACGCCTTTCTAAATTCCAAGCCATTCTTGGATTTTGAAAGGTGTGATCCAAAAGCTTTGGAAGGAGGACTGCAGGTCTCTACTATAGAGCAGTGCTAGTTTTGAGGTGTGGAGGTTACAAACTTCACACACGCTGCTGCTAGCAGTCTGGGACCGCATGTCTCTGTGCCAAAAAGTCCTTAGGAATGAAGCATGATCTTTAGTACGTGCTTGATGCTCTGACCTCCCACCTGGGCTGGGCAACCAACGAGCACTTCCTCAGGGAGCTAACATGTGCACCTTGCATGTAGTGCTTTAGTCCTCCAGTCTCTCCCTCCTACCCTATTTTACTCTCAGAAAGCC
Source organism: Enhydra lutris kenyoni (assembly GCF_002288905.1). Lineage (NCBI taxonomy): Eukaryota > Metazoa > Chordata > Mammalia > Carnivora > Mustelidae > Enhydra > Enhydra lutris. The sequence goes on along the minus strand of NW_019158158.1, from coordinate 1,302 downwards.
TGCCTCGATCCCACGTCCATTTATGGACTGCTGAAATCCCTGCAAGAACAGCGGGAGCCCCAGGAAAAACTGGTCTTTCGTATAGTTGCCAGAAGGAGCCCTTCCCAGCCTCCGGGAGCCTTTTCAGTAACTGCCTGTTAAGGCAAGAGCTCAGAGGACCTAGAGAGTGGAAAGCTGTGTGTCACTCAAAAGCTGTTACGCCCATACATAGTGTATTTACAAGGGAGGCGATTTTGTTGTCAATCAAGATCTACTTCCCCTTGAAGTCACTGTGTGCTCAGCTGTGTGCGGGTGAGCCAGTAAGCCCAGGGGAGCTGCCTGGTTGTCCCTTACCTTGCAGGTGTCCCCTCAAGATTGTCTTGGAAGAAGTACGGTTGGTACTTGGGCACCTGGATCCAAGAGGAAGAAACCTACATGAATACCAGATCTATGAACAGGAAATCTACAAGTCCGTTCCTAAGCCCCAAGGGTTGGGGCTGGGGAGCCACTGGAGAGCCCCACCTGCTTCTCCGGTCACCAGACACCTGCTCAAGACCAGGTTTGGGGTTTTTCTAAAGATTTATTATTTTAGAGCACATGGGAGGGGCAGTAGGGGTAGGGATAGACTCTCAAGCTGGTTTCCTCCTAAGCACAGAGCTGGATATGGAGCTTCCCATGCCACTGGGGGTGTGACCTGAGGGCAGATGTGGACACCCAACAGACTGAGCCATGCAGGTGCCCTGAAACCAGGTTCTAGATGGTCACACTGAACTCGAGAGATAAGACAACAACTAAGGTCCCTGCCCCCAAGGAGCAGTGTGCAAGGCTCATAAACCCGCTTTTCCAAAGGAGGGGGATGTCAGGAGTAAGCAAGCCTCCCTCAGTCATCAGCCTGTGGTTACAACATGTCATTGGACCAAGACAATCCTCCAAGGCCTTTTTCCAAGGTGAACATTCTCTTGGGGCTCCTGAAAATAGAAATTCTCATGCAAGCAAGCCTTAAATTGGTTTTTACTAATTTTGCAGACAACCCTCCCTCCCTGATAGCTGTTCTCTCTCCTTTGTTCCCCCCACCCCCGTGGGGAGGGGTTCCGGGGGAAGCGTTTGGCCTGAAGCTTAGGGAAACTTTCAATCCTTGCCTCAGACCAGGGAGTTTCCTTTTGTTTTTCTAGATGGTCTTATTTCCCACCCCCCAAAGCTGGATTTTTATCCTCATTATTCTTAAGGATGAAGGTCAGTAGTCTCTTCTGTACCTGCTTCCTGCTCTCATGGGCATTTGTCCCCATGTCTCCTTGCTTGGAGGTGTAAAAAAAAAAAAAAAAA
>NW_019158157.1:743-1872 GCF_002288905.1 Enhydra lutris kenyoni | reverse complement strand
CCACACACAAGAAGGGAAATAATCAATATTAGAGCAGAGATCAATGAGATAGAAACTAGAGATACAGTAGAATGTATCAATGAAACTAGAAGCTGGTTTTTTGAAAGAATCAATAAGATCGATGAACCATTGGCCACACTAATCCAAAAGAAAAGAGAGAAAGCTCAAATTAATAAAATTATGAATGAAAAGGGAGAGATGACAACTAACACCAAGGAAATAGAAACAATCATCAGAAGTTATTATCAACAGTTATATGCCAATAACTTAAGCAACCTAGATGAAATGGATGCATTCCTAGAAAACTATAAACTCCCAAAATTGAACCAAGAAGAAATTGACAACCTGAATAGACTGGTATCTAGTAACGAGATTGAAGCAGTGATCAAAAACCTCCCAAAAAACAAGAGCCCAGGACCTGACAGATTCCCTGGGGAATTCTACCAAACTTTCAAAGAAGAAATAATACCTATTCTCCTGAAGCTGTTTCAAAAAATTGAAGCAGAAGAAAAACTTCCAGACTCTTTATGAATCCAGCATTACCCTGATCCCCAAACCAGGCAAAGACCACACCAAAAAGGAGAATTTCAGACCAATATCACTGATGAATATGGATGCTAAGATTCTCAACAAGATCCTAGCAAACGGGATCCAACAGCACATTAAAAAGATTATCCACCATGACCCGGTGGGATTCATCCCTGGGTTACAAGGATGGTTCAACATTTGCAAATCAATCAATGTGATAGAACAAATCCATAAGAGAAGAGAGAACCACATGGTCCTCTCAATTGATGCAGAAAAAGCATTTGACAAAATCCAGCATTCGTTCCTGATTAAAATGCTTCAAAGTATAGGGATAGAGGGAACATTCCTCAACTTCATAAAATCTATCTATGAAAAACCCACAGCAAATATCATCCTCAATGGGAAAAAGCTCACAGCCTTCCCGTTGAGATCAGGAACACGACAAGGATGCCCACTCTCACCACTCTTGTTCAACATAGTATTAGAAGTCCTAGCAACAGCAATCAGAAAACAAAAAGAAATAAAAGGTATCCAAATTGGCAATGAAGATGTCAAACTCTCTCTCTTCACAGATGACATGATACTTTATATGGAAAACCCA
>NW_019158157.1:0-643 GCF_002288905.1 Enhydra lutris kenyoni | reverse complement strand
AGCCTTCCCGTTGAGATCAGGAACACGACAAGGATGCGCACTCTCACCACTCTTGTTCAACATAGTATTAGAAGTCCTAGCAACAGCAATCAGAAAACAAAAAGAAATAAAAGGTATCCAAATTGGCAATGAAGATGTCAAACTCTCTCTCTTCACAGATGACATGATACTTTATATGGAAAACCCAAAAGACTCCACCCCCAAACTACTAGAACTCATACAGGAATTCAGTAATGTGGCAGGATACAAAGTCAATGTACAGAAATCAGTTGCTTTCTTATACACTAACAGTGAAAATACAGAAAGAGAAATTAGAGAAACGATTCCATTTACTATAGCACCAAGATCCATAAGATACCTGGAAATAGACCTAACCAAAGAGGTAAAGGATCTGTACTCAAGGAACTACAGAACACTCATGAAAAAAATGAAGAAGACACAAAAAGATGGAAGACCATTCCATGCTCTTGGATCAGAAGAATAAACATTGTTAAAATGTCTATACTGCCTAGAGCAATCTATACTTTTAATGCCATTCCGATCAAAATTCCACTGGTATTTTTCAAAGAGCTGGAGTAAACAACGCTAAAATTTGTATGGAATCAGAAGAGACCCCGAATTGCTAAGGAAATTTTGAAAAAGA
>NW_019158156.1:0-1873 GCF_002288905.1 Enhydra lutris kenyoni | reverse complement strand
GTTGGCAGTGGGGTCAACTTGTGATTAGAGGCATGGACCCTTGAGCCCCACCAGCCAGACCTCTGGGGAGAGAAGACAGCTGGACATGAAGATCAATGGAAAATAGTCAATAATGTAATCAATCATGCCTGTGAAATGAAACCTTCATAAAACAACATTTCTCATAACATCGTGCATTTGTAAACCAGGCTTTGATTTTAGACTTTCTGTTTTAGCCAAACTAGCAAAAAGTGTGAGGTTTTTGTTTTGTTTTTGTACATTCTCATATTTGGAATCATAAGGGTTCTGTGCCCAATTCCACCACAGGTGTGGGAGGGGTTCTTCCACTCACCAACAATTCTCAGACACCAGCTAGGTGTGCTACAATGTAACTCAAATCTGACACTATCTATGTGGATGTAGATACCTGGATATAGCAGGGGCTCAGTCCCACAAAACTGTCCCCCCAACCTCTGCCCCACCACACACATATTACACACTTCAGACAAGAATCACAAATCCGGGTTGTCACCTGTGCCTCTGACCGAACTATTCTAGGAATTATAGCCATTACTGTTACGGCTACCACTGTGGGATTGGCCTTGCATCAGACCATACAAACCACACAATTTGTGCAAAAATTGTACAAGAATGCTAGCAAGGCTTCGAATCAACAAACAGTCCTAGATCAAAGATTTCATGAAAGAGTCTCTGATTTAGAAGAAGCCATAATATATATAGGAGAGAAGATCTTCCAAATATAAGGCTTCACCTTCTGTGTGATTAGAATGTTTCTTCCTTCTGTGTTATTCCTACACCTATAATGAATGAGAAATACTGTGGAACAAGATTTCGTCATATTACTAGTCATTATGGCGGTAATTTAACTGTGAATATTAAACTGCTTCAAGATACTATTCAGGGCATTCCTCGCGATCCTTACAATCAGTTCCAAGAGTGAGTTTCGCACAAAGGATTAATGATATTCTGTCTGATGTAAACCCCTTTGCTTGGATCCAAAAACTGGTCTTGGCATTATAGGTGGAATGATGACACTTTTTATTGCTATAATCATTTTATGCTTAGTCCTCAGATGCTCACGGAAATCTTTCTGACGACTAATGGTTCGATAACTTGCAAAACAGATTTTGCTGCTTCTGCATTAACAAAAAGGGGGAAATGGAACCATCCCTCAGAATGGTAGGCTGCTTAAAATATCACTAATGAGAAATTGTACTGGTCACGCAAGCATACTTGAAAATGACCTTGAGAAAACCTGTACTAGCAGCAGGCCTCCGGTGGAGAGGAGGATACACATCCTTGAAGCCCAGCAGCTGGGGATGCCCTGGTCGCTCAGGGTGGAAGTTGTCCTGTTTCCCTTTTCTGTTTTCTCCCCTGCCTCATTAAAGCCTGCTGTTAGAATAATCCCTTTATGTGCCCTTGCTCAACTATAAACTCCATGCTTCTGGGCCAGGCACACCCTACTGTTTACCTACAAGACTAAGGTTGACGTAGGACTCCCATTCCTTCTGGTTGACCTACCAGACCCATGACTAATGTAGAACCTCCTCCTTTGAGGTTGTTATCTTGTATCTAATAAATACCAGACTGAGGAGTTTTTCGGGGTGACAATCCTTTCAGCTGTGGTCCCTGCTCCCTCACTCTCACAGGTGAGTTGTTTGCACCTCATTCTTCTCCTGAGTGCCATCAGGAAGCAGCACCCAAATGCCTGGCAGAGGAAAGAGATGCACGGAGGGAGGCCTGGTGCTTATGTGAAGTGGGATGTCACTCAGCGCTCAGGGAGCTGTAACACCCTCAAGGCAAAGCTGTCCTACTTTGCCCTGAGTCACAATCTTTGATGCCAGACCCATACTCTAGGCCAGGAGTGTCTTTA
>NW_019158155.1:0-1873 GCF_002288905.1 Enhydra lutris kenyoni | reverse complement strand
GTTCCCTCGGGAGAGCAGGCCTAGTGATGCTGTTTGGTTCTGGAGGTGCCATCGTGGAGGGCATGTGGTCAGGGGTTTGGGAACCAAGTCTTCAGACAGCAAATCGGGGAAGAATTAGGAGCGAAGATATGGCAGGCTGATTTGCAGACCCTGAAAGCAGCTCCTCAGGATTTGAAATTCGGATGCCTGGGAGCAGTAGCAGAGGCTTTTCTGTCTGGACTCTATAATCAGGATGGCCTCAGAATGATAGGGTTGCTACATGGGTCCATGGGAGGTTCTTCCTATCTGGGCTTTTTCCCAGTCTCCCAAGAGTTTGCTGTCTTCATGGGGGAAGGGAAGAGTGCTGTTTTCCACATCAGGGGTCCCGTCCAATCAAGGATTCCAGAGTGGGGTTGTGGGTCACGTGGCCTGGACAACACCACCAAGGGTTAGGATTTGGGCCAAGAGGCACGAGAGGCCTGCTCTCTGGCTTCCTGGTCCAGCACCCAACAGGGTGCGCTTTAAAGGGGTCTCAAGCTGAGGCTCCCAAGGCCAGCTTGTGCCCAGCTGCCCTTCCTGAGTGGGCGTGGTCTCATGGGACATGTAGTTGCTCCCACCCTAGAGTAGTACAACCATCTCAACATCCACATCCCTGCCATGAGGAAGGAGCAGTACTCTGCTGTGATCAGGTTCCCCCATAGGCAGGGATTTGCGCTACCTTCTGGGGTCAGATACCTGCATACGCAGGTTTGCAGGAGATGACGGGCTCTGACCAAGACAGAGCCCTCCTGCAGGATATGGGTCGAGATTTGTGGCTGGCTGACAGGAGGCCGGGGCTGGGGCTGTGTCAGACAGAGCATCAGTTCACAGGGCGTGCTATGATATCAGGGTGCCCTTGAGGGCTATGCTGCTGGACCCTCATCTGGGGATTCTGGGAAGACCCATAGGGCATTTCTTCTTTCCGGTGGGGAGCCAGAAGGCAGCTCTGTTTTTCCAGAATTCCCAATATGGATGGCCTGCTGGCAAGTTGTGTGAGGATGGAAGTCTGAAAACAAAGCTATGCTTATGTTCAGTGCCGAGGCCATAACAGTTCCAATGTGCAGCGTCTGTTTCGAGATCTCAAGCACCAGAGCACGTTCGAGTGTGACATGTCTGCTCACGCTGGAATTTGTATCCATGATGGCCAACGAATGCTCGGGTGGCCTCAAGAATCCTTGGAGGCTTATCCAAGCTGCAGCTTGTGAGCTGCTCCAAACCACAAGGTGTCCTTCTGCGGGACAGGGGAAGTCAGCTTAGAGGTCTCACACATGGAAAGATTCGACAGCAGAGCTCTCCGAATGGATGCCTGGAAACCCCACCTCTCGTTCCCACAGCAGCCAAGGAACAGGGCAGCTTTGATCCGCTGCCTCTGGTTCATAGTTCTAATGATCTGAGTCAACAGAGGTTCTCATTCTGACGGGTCACAATGCTGCTTGGTGTCCAGGGAGAGCTTAGAATTTGGCTGTGGCTCTGGGGCCATGCAGGAATCACTTGGGCTGAGGGTTGGTCCCCGTTCTCAATAGCAAGATTTCCTTCTCGAGACCAGAGGGATTCTGTTGTATGGCTAGGGGCCACTCGTTGGGCCACAAGTTCGTTTCCAGAGCAGTCCTGAGGGACGGAGGCCTGAAAACCTAAGCTAGGTATTGGATGACGTTCTAGGGGCATGTCAGGTTCAATCTTTAGACTCAGGTCCATTGACGTGCATTTCTTCCTGCAGGTAGGTGCTGAAGGTGTGTCAGTCAGACTGCGCATTTTTTCCAGAGCAGCCTATGAAATTGGTGTGGGTTCAGGTGCCTTGAAGGTTTCTGCCATTCTGGAAGGTTTGGGCAACTGAGATGTGCAGAGTTCCCTCGGG
>NW_019158154.1:0-1873 GCF_002288905.1 Enhydra lutris kenyoni | reverse complement strand
GCTCATTGGGGATTTGGGCAGACCTGTAGGATATTTCTTCTTTCTGTTGGCCTGGTAGAAGACTGCTTTGTGACTCCAGAATTCCCAAGGTGGAGGGCTTGCTGGCAGAGCTTGTGAGGATCGAAATCTGAAAACACAGGCTATGGTTATGTTCAGTGCCGAGGGCATGACAGTACCAATGAGCAGCAGCTGTTTCAAGATCTCCAGCCCCTGAGGATGGGCGAGGGTGAGATGTCTGCTCACACTGGAATTTGTATCCATGATGGCCAACGAACGCTCGTGCGGCCTCAAGAAGCCTGGCGGCTTTCCCAAGATGGAGCTTGTGAGCTCCTCCAAACAGCAAGTTGTCCTTCAGCGGGACAGAGAAGTCCAGTTAGAGCGTACCAGGGCCCCCATATGGCAAGATTCGATAGCAGAGCTCTCCGAATGGATGCCTGGAAACTCTACCTCCATTACCACTGAAGCCTAAGAACAGGGCAGCTTTGATCCAGTGGCTCTGCTTCGCAATTCCAAGGGTTCTGAGTTGACGGAGGTTCTCAGTCTGACGGGTCACAATGCTGCTAGGTATCAAGGGAGTCCTTAGAATGTGGTTGTGGCTCTGGAGCCATGCAGAAACCTCCTAGTCTGTGGGTGGAACCTCGTTCCCAAGAGCAAAGTTTCCTTCTCGGGACCAGAGGGGTTCTACTGTATGGCTCAGGGACCACACGTTGGGCCATATGTTGCTTTTCCAGAACAGGCCGGAGAGACAGAGGCCTGAAAACCTAAGCTAGGTTTTGGATGAGGTCCTAGGGGCATGTCAGGTTGAATCTTCGGACTCAGGCCCATTGACGTGGGTGTCTTCCTGGAGGTAGGTGCTGACGGTGTCTCATACTGCGCCTTTTTTCCAGAGGGGCCTATGAAATTGGGGTGGGTTCAGATGCCATGCAGGTTTCTCCCATTCTGGATGGTTTGGGCAACTGAGACGGGCAGAGTTTCCTCGGGAGAGCAGGCCCAGTGATGCGGTGTGGTTCTGGGGGTCCCATCCTGGAGGGCATGTGGTCAAGGCTTTGGAAACGAAGTCTTCCGACAGCAGCTCGGGGAAGAATTAGGGGCGCGGTTATGGCAGGCCCGATGTGCAGGCCGTGTAAGCAACTCCTCAGGATTTGAAATTCAGGAGCCTGGGAGGCTGGAGCAGAGGCTTTTCTCTCTGGACTGTATACCTAGGATGGTCTCGGAATGGACGGATGAGATCATGGGTCCATGGGATATTCTCCCTTTCTGGGGTTTCTGCCAGGCTCCCAAGAGATTGGTGTTTTTCTGGGGGAAGGTAAGAGTGCTTTTTCCATCACAGGGCCCTGACATACAGGGATTTCAGAGACGGGTTGTGGGTCACGTGGCCGGGATAACCCCACCAAGGATTAGGATTTGGGTCTAGGGGCACAATAGTTTCTCTCTGTGGGATCCTCGTCCAGCTCCGACAGGCTGTGCTTGAAAGGGGTCTCAGGCTAAGAGTCAGAATGCCTGGTTGTGCCCAGTTGCCACTCCTGAGTGGGCGTGGTCTCATGGGCCATGCAGGTGGCTCCCACTCTGAAAGTAGTACAACCATATCAACATCCAATTTCCTGCCATGGGGAAGGAGGAGTACTCTGCTGTGCTTCAGGTACACACAAGGGCAGGGTTTTGCACTACCTTCTGGGGTCAGATACCTGCATACACACCTTGGATGGAAATAACGGGCTCGCGCCAAGGCAGTTCCCACCAGCTGGATATGGGTCCCGCTATCTGGCTGGCCGACAGGAGATTGGGTCTCGGGCTGTGTTACACAGATCATTAGTTCACAGGGCGACCTATGATATCAGGGTGCCCTTGAGGGCCGTGTGGTTGGACGCTCATT
>NW_019158153.1:409-1874 GCF_002288905.1 Enhydra lutris kenyoni | reverse complement strand
GGTGTTGGGCATGAGGAGGGTATTGCTGTGGTGAGCACTGTGTGCTGTGTAAAACAGAAGAATCTCAAACCAGGACCCCTGAAACAAATAACACATTATATGATCATAATAAAAAAGTGAAAGAAAAACATTTAGAATACAAATGCAAACTAAGTAAATGAATAAATGATCTCACTGATAGAAAACAAGCAAGCAAACAAGCGACTAAGTGACCTCGAGTCACCACACTCCAATTTTAAGGTAGGTTACAAAGCCATTGTCATCAAAACAGCATGGGACTGGCATAAAAGCAGACACACAAGTCCATGGAACACAACACAAAGCTCAGAAACTGATTATCATAGTACTTTTGGCACACTTTATTCATTCATATATTAAAGGGATATTTCAACTTAGCTCTGATAGAATTATTAACTCTGAATGGGAATTAATAATATTTTGTCATATTCCAACATTTGCTTCCAATAAATGCATTTTTAAACATGCTGTTTTAGATAAATATATATTATAAAAGGAATGTTTAGAATCCACACTTTTATGAAAAATTAAATTCACTTTAATAAACCTACCACAGAAACGGAAACGTAGATATCCATCATCACAACTGAGAACATCACAAAAGACAATCAGACACAATCGGGTGTCACTGTAGAACAGAATACTACTTACGTAGTTCTGCCCAAATGTTCAACCTGGTGAAAGCTATAGATCTAGCTACTCATTTACAAAAACACAGATGTCAGAAAAAAGCCCTAATGACGAGTATGAAGATGTCGCCAATGAAGTCCACAAATGAAGTGCGCCAATGAAGCCCAACAAATAAACTGTAAGAGCAGAAGGAAGGAAGGAAGGAAAAGAAGAGAAAGAAAGAAAGAAAGAGAGAGAGGGAGGGAGGGAGGGAGGGAAAGGGAAGGGAAGGAAACGAAACGAAACAAAACGAAACGAAACGAAACGAAACGAAACGAAACACTCCTTCCAAAAGAGAGATACACTCCTATGTTCATGGCGGCATTATTCACAATAACCGGACATGGAAACATCAACCTTGGGAGCCTTATGCTAAGTAACTCAGACACAAAAAGACACACACCAGAAGCTCTCAGGGGCATTCCATGGAAAAAAAATATGGAACGCATCAACAATGAGAATGGGTGGGTGGTTGCCAGATTTAAGGGGTGGTGGGGGCAAGCATGCCACACCCCTACCTCAGCTCTCTTCCCGGTCCCCAGCCAGCTCTAGGCAGGCCTGGAACTCCCCTGCCTGCCGACAACCTCTGGCATCCACTCTCCTTCTTCTCGATGGACATCGGCCCAAGGCTTCCTTGACAAAGGGGGAAGCCTTCTTCCTGACTGCTTCACATCTCCTTTCCTTTCTTCCTTATTTCTCTCCCCTTACCTTCGTACCTGGACAACCTGGACGGAACCTGTCCATGGAACATGGACATGCTCTGATATCTGAATCTTTC
>NW_019158153.1:0-309 GCF_002288905.1 Enhydra lutris kenyoni | reverse complement strand
ATCTGAATCTTTCTGGCAGCTTTCTGAGGACTCCTCATGCAAACAGAATCTCGTGGAGCGTAACACCGTGTGTTTGCAAATGACCCTCAAGAGAACAAGAGAGCAAAAATCACTCCATTTTTACCTCCCTCTTCATGAAGTAGAACATGGTCTTCTTCTTTCCTTCCTTCACTTCAATTCCAATTCACTTCCATGCAGTGTTCGTTCCTTTGCTTCAGGGGTACGATTTCATGATTCCTCGCCTGCACAGAACACCCAGAGATCATCACAACGAGGGCGCTCCCTAAGAGCCCTCACCCATTGAATCCT
>NW_019158152.1:0-1875 GCF_002288905.1 Enhydra lutris kenyoni | reverse complement strand
AGCAGGTCTGATGGCAAGCACTTCCCTTGGCCTCTGGCCTAGAGAGAAAATGATGAGACATTACTCGGAAAAGTCCCAGTGATGCAGATTCTAAGCAATCATCATGATTGATCACGAGGCTTGCTGAGCTTAAGTCAATAATTGGGTCACGTGGGTTAAAGTGGGACTTGCTTTCCAAGGACATGAGCCCCGGATTGGCTGTCTCTGGAAAGGAGCAATCTTTTGAAGAGGAAAATTGGGGTTCAGGAACCCACCTTTGTAGACGTTCAACTCTAACCCTGGTGACCTTTCCATATGTGTTGTTTACCTAAGCTAGACAACTTGAGGTTATCTTCAGAAATATTTCCACGTTAGCTCATAGATAGGAAATCCACTTGCTTCTTATTCTGTGAGGATAAGAGCAGGATGGCATGGGTTCAGGGTTAATTCGACAACTGGAACATGCAATTGATTCCTCCATGACTGTAGAACTCAACTAGCACCTTGACCAATTGGATGGGACTGGGATGAGGAACTCATTCCCTCAAAGCCAGAGAACATACACTACTCAACAGTGTTCTCTGGGGACCTATGGAGACAATGAAGGACCCCACTCTCTCTGTAACTGGGGCAGAGGGTGCACTTGGGAAGGCTCTTATTTCCCAGTAAAGCAACTTACCAGCGACTCCTACTAATGAGGATATTCAGGCGAGATCTCAAATAAAAAGGGCTCCTTGGAATGGTTTCTTCCCTCACAGTCCTCCTGATCCAAGAAGTCACACCATTCAGGTACAATGGCAAACAAAGGCTTTAGCTAAGCATCCAACTGCCCTCCTGGGAAAAGGAACCTCCCAATTCATACGGGGATGGCACCTGGCTCTAAGGACTTGGCATCAGCTCCAGAGCGTCACAGAGAACAAAGGCCACCAAATGATGCTGGGAGGCCAATTTATCAAGTACCAGCTTATGCTTCAAGATACGCCTGAACTAACACCTGAAACCAGCCCAACTTTAAACGCAGTGACCCTTAGGCCTGGACCCGATCACTCTACACCCATGGCTCATAACTCTTGAAAAGTTCTTAAGTCAACCAGAATTAAGATGCCACTACGAAAATGCAGAGGACAGATGGTTTAGCAATGGCAACAGTTTCAAGGAAAAGGGGTAAGAAAAACCAGGTATGTTGTCATTAGTCAAACTCAGACTGCTGAGGACAAAGCCTGACAGCAAATATGTCTGCCCCCAAAGCAGAGATCTTAGTGCCCACCTGTTGGCTGTAATTGGCAAAAATCTTACAAGTATTTATCCTGACTCCAACAGGCCTTCCTTGTCCTCTATACCCATGAAACAATTTAGAGAAAAGGTTCTTCTTCCAAAACCATAACCCACCAACCCAACATGGGCCTGAAATGATTGCACATTCCAAGAATGGCCCTCCAAACCTGAGTAGCCCTTGAAAACCTGACTGCAGTTCAAAGAGACTCAGGATGAGATAAGGGTCCCTACCTGGGACACCATGGTCATGAAGCTCTAACCTGTGCCCATGAATTTCCCAAGCTCCAGAGGCCACCGGACACTCCAGGAAGCTTTCAACCATCTTTCTATTAATGCCATCCTAGAAAAACCACCTTCACTTGACAAGAGCAAAGCCTCCTGTATCCTGTGTGTCCTCTGTCCTACTGCAACATTCTTGCAAAACCTCCCTTTGCCTGACCTCCCCCAATGCCATCCTAGAGAGTTAGCCTCCTGTCATGACCCCAGCATATAAGCCCTTTCTACCCAAGGGTCGTATCCCTGTGCTTTAATAAAAATCACCTTTTGTCAACAAAGCTATCTCAAGACTTCTTTCTTGACCATTCATCGACCTTGAACTCTAACGTCTTTCCTACATCAGTC
>NW_019158151.1:0-1875 GCF_002288905.1 Enhydra lutris kenyoni | reverse complement strand
GTTTCATTGATACGTTCTACTGAATCTCTGGTTTCTACCTCATTGATATCAGCTCTAATCTTGATTATTTCCCTCTTATGTATGGAGTTGGTTTGATTCGTTGTTGATTCTCCAGTTCCTTAAGGTGTAGAGACAGCTGGTGTGTTCTGGACTTTTCAATTTTTTTGAGGGAGGCTTGGACGGCTATATATTTGCCCCTTAGGACCACCTTTGCTGTATCTCATAAGTTTTGGACCGAAGTGTCTTCATTCTCATTGGTTTCCATGAATTGTTTCTGTTCTTCTTTATTCTCCTGGTTGATCAAAGCATTCTTATGCAAGGTGGTCTTTAGCTTCCAGGTGTTTGAGTTCCTTCTGAACTTTTCCTTGTGATTGAGCTCCAGTTTCAAAGCACTGTGATCTGAGAATGTGCAGGGAATAATCTTAGTCTTTTGATATCGGTTGAGTCCTGATTTGTGACCCAGTATGTGGTCGGTTCTTGAGAAGGTTCCATGTGCACTTGAGAAGAATGAGTATTCTGTTGTTTTAGGGTGGAAAGTCTATATATATCTATGAGGTCCATCTGGTCCAATGTGTCATTTAATGCTCTTATTTCTTTATTGATTTTCTACTTCGATGATCTATTTCTGAGAGAGGCGTGTTAAGATCTCCTACTATTAATGTATTCATATTAATATGACTCTTTATCTTGATTAACAGTTTTCTTATGTAATTGGCTGCTCCCATATTGGGGGCAGAGATATTTACAATTGTTAGATCATCTTGGTGGATAGTCCCTTTAAGAATGATATAGTGTCCTTCTGTATCTCTGACTACAGTCTTTAGTTTAAAATCTAATTTATCTGATATGAGAATCGCTACCCCGGCCTTTTATTGAGGCCCATTGACATGAAAGATGCTTCTCCATCCCTTCACTTTCAGTCTGGGTGTAACTTTAGGTTCAAAATGGGTCTCTTGTAGACAACATATGGATGGGTCCTTTGGTTTTATCCAATCTGCAACCCTGTGTCATTTTATGGGCACATTTAGGCCATTCACATTGAGAGTAATTATTGATAGATAGGATTTTATTGACATTGTGTTACCTTTGAAGTCTTTCTTTCTGTAGATTGTCTCTATATTTCTGTTCAATACTATTCTTAGGATTTTTTCCTCTTTTATAGAACCCCCCTTAATATTTCCTGCAGTGTTGGCTTGGTGGTTGCATAGTCTTTTAAGTCTTGCTGGTCTTGGAAACTCTTTATTTCTCCATCCATTTTGAATGTCAGTCTTGCTGGATTAGTATTCTTGGCTGCATATTCTTCTCATTTAGTGCCCTCAATATATCTTGCCAGCCCTTTCTGTGGACAGGTCTGACGTTATTCTGATGGGCTTTCCTCTGTAAGTAAGGAGCCTCTTTGTCCTAGCGGCTTTCAAGAGATTATATCTACAATTATGATTCCTCAATTTGATTATTAGGTGCCTTGATGTTTTTCTGGAATCTATAATCTTGTGTGGAGACCGTTCAGCCTCTAGTACATGAACGCTGGTTGTATTCGTGAGATTGGGATAATTTTCATGAAGAACTTGTTCCACTATGTCGCCCTTTTTTTTTTTTTTTTTTTTTTTTATTGTTGTTGACTGAGTTTTGGATGGAAATGTATTTCCCCCTTAGGACTCACTTTGCCGTATTCCATATGTTTTGGACTGATGTGTTTTCCAAAGCATTGGTTTCCATGAATTGTATAAGTTCTTTTTTGCTTTCTGGGTTGACCCAAACATTCTTTAGCAGAATGGTCTTTAGCTTCCAAGTGTTTGAATTCCTTCCAAACTTTTTTCTTGTGATTGAATTCCAGTTTCAAAGCTCTGAGGTCTGAGAATATGCAGGGAATAATCT
>NW_019158150.1:0-1876 GCF_002288905.1 Enhydra lutris kenyoni | reverse complement strand
CCACATCTGTAAATCAACCAATGTGATACAACATAAGAACCATATGGACCCTCAACAGATACAGAGAAAGCATTTGACAAAATACAGTACCTTTTTCTTGATAAAAATAACCTGCTATGTAGGGAAAGAAGAAAATGCTTCGATATCATGAAAGACCACACAAATACCATCCTCATTAGAATAAATGTGAGATTTCCCCCCCGAATTGTCAGTAACACAACAGGGATGTCCATTCTCACCACTATTGTGAAACATGGTATTTGAAATCCTACCCTAAGCAATCAGAGAACAAAAATAAATAAATCCACCCGAAGTGGCAACAAAGAAGTCAATTTTCTTCCTCTTTGCAACTGGCAAGCTATTTTATGTAGAAATTCCAAAAGACTCCACCCAAAAAATTGCTAAAACCCTATACAACAATTCAGCAAGTCCCAGGATATAAAACCAATTTGAAGAAGTCAGTTGCATATCTGTACACTAACAATGAGCCAGAAAAAAAGAGAAATCAAGGAATTGATTCCATTTACAATTTCATGAATAAACGTATGATACCCAGCATTGACCCTGACCAAAGAGGTAAAAGACCTGTATTCTGACAAATATTGAACTCTTATGAGAGAAGTTGAGGGAGACACCAAAGAATGGAAAAAATATTCCATGCTCATGGATTAGAAGTACAAATATTATTAAAATATCTATGCTATGAGGGGGGACAAGATGGCGGGGAAGTAGGAGGAGGCACCTTTTCAACCTGTACCCTAAAGTGAGCTGATTACCTACCAAAGAACTCCGATCACCCATGAAATCAGCCTGAGATCAGAATAATACACATCTGGATCTCTACGGGGACAGAAGATGCCAGTGGGCAGGTAAAGCGGAGTGGGAAAGGCGGACTGATATGGGAAGATAAACAAAAGGGGGAGGGAGCCACCAGAAGTGACCGGTTGGAAAGTAATACCCCTAATACGAGCGAGAGTGCCCTGCGTCTGGGGACCAGCATTAACTTGGAGACTGGTTGAAAGCACTCCAAAAGAGCAAAAGATCGCGGGGGGGGGGTAGGAATTGTGGGAATCGGGGTGGCTAGGGACAGGGGCTTAAGTCCCCAGTCCCTGGACAGCCTCCCCTGGTGCTGAGCCAGAGAGAGTGCGGTGGAGAAACCAGGTCTTGGTCCCTGAGTCGCCAGCGCGCCCGAGATTGCGTGGGTTCTGGCCCCTGTGAGGAAATGGGAGCCACGCTGGATGGCAGAACACTCGAGCCCTGCTACAGAGCCTGAGATGCATGCGCCCCTCATCCTCCCCTGAGAGAGGTACAAAGGCCCAGCCGGCTCTCTTTGACAGGCGCCATTGTTTCAGAGCCTAAGACACGTGCCCCAGACTCTCCTCTGAGAGAGGTGCGCGAAGGCCCAGCCTGATGCTTTGGACCTGTGCCCCATTCTCAGAGCCTGAGAGGTGTGCGTGACCCACAGCCTCCCCTGAAAAAGGTGCATGCAAGCCGGGCGCTCTTAGACCCAGAAAGACCAGGCACTCCCAGCCCAGGCCAGCGGGGAAAATCTCAGTGTGTGATCGCTGCTTGGAACCTCTCTGGTGGTCTGGAGCTGCCCAAACAGCTGCCGCTGCTTTGGTTTTGGGTACAAGCAGAAGATCCTGCATCCCCAGGGACCCCGACTCGGAACCTGCTCTGCCAGTGGCCAAGGGGGGATTTATATGGGCTCTGCAACACCCACAGAAGAACAGACTGAGGCTTCTCTCTGAGAGGGAGATCAGGGTGCAGTTTGCTTTCCTCTAAATCTACAAAAACCATCAAAAGTGGCCAAGGCGAGAGGAAAAAAAAAAAAAAGTGAACAAACATAAAAACCTCCAGAGAACAAAAGCCTGAA
>NW_019158149.1:0-1876 GCF_002288905.1 Enhydra lutris kenyoni | reverse complement strand
ATATCTTGACTTTTATCAAGCTGTGTTTCTTTTTCCCTTTGAAATATTTCATAGTTTTCCTTTAATCTCTGTCACTTCCTAGCTTTATGACCTTGGATAAGTTACCCAATCTCTGTCTATTTCAGCTTCCTTATGTGTGAAATGGGATAAAAAATAATGTGTGTTTTACATATATCCTTTTTAATCACTTAGTCTGGGGTTCTTGTGAGAATAAGTTAATATATTTGAAACACTTAAAAGAGTGCCTGGCACTTTTGGTTATGGAATGAAAAAGTCATGGAGATAAAAGATATAGCATAAGGAATATAGCTAAAGTGGTGTAAAGTAACAGATGGTAGCTATACTTGTGGTGAGCATAGCATAATGTATAAACTTGTGGAATCACTATGTTGTATACTTTAAGCTTAAGGTAACATTGTGTGTCAACTATCCTTCAATTAAAAAAACCAAAAAACTGAAAACAAAACAAAACAAAAAAACCCATGGCCTGGCATATAGGATTGAATAAATGTTAGATATAATTGTTACCATTACTATTTCTAGTATCATTACATTACTATAGGATTATTATGATACTCTCCTAGGTGCTTTCCTTACCCATCCTCTAGTCTTCTTGAATAAACCTTCCCAATCATCCTTCTAAAACCACTTGAATCATATTTTTATGATGAAAGGCTCTTAAGGCCTTCACACTACTTATTTAATCTAGCCTAAATTTTTTGCCTCATTTTTTCGCATAACATGGCCTTGCCTTACTTAGCATTCATCATTCATTCATTCACTCATTAATTTATTCACACGTGCCTGTGTGCAACAAGCATGTGCCAGCCACTATGCTAAGCATTAGGGATACGATGATGGATAAGGATAAGACATAGTTTCTCCCTGAAGGAATTCACAGTCCTGCATTAGTTAACTATATTTTATTTCCAATGGAGGCACAGAGACCCTCATTGGAGCCCACCCTAGAAAACATGGCCCAGCCTGAACTGAGCCTCAAGAGGAAAAAGCAATTATCAAAACAAAGATAAGAGGTAGAGGGGGTGGAAGATGAGGGTGTTAGGGAGTGGGTCAGAGAAGGGCATACCAGATAGAGGGAACAGCTTTGGGTCCAAAGGCATTGGGTTATGTGGGAAAATATGGGGTGCTCTGGGAATAGCAACCATATGGATTCAAAGTTGTGTTCCTTCCCTTATTCACATATTGAATAAAGCCCTATCTCCAGATATTCCAATATTGTAGTATCTGAAAATAGGGCCTTTGGGAGGTAATTAAGGATAGATTAAGTCATAAGGGTAGAGTCCAGATGCAATAGGATTACTGTCCTTACAAGAAGAGACATAAGAAAGCTTACTCATCTCTTTCTCACTCTCCATGCATGTGTGCCAAGGAAAGGCCATGTGAAGTCATAGTAAGAAGTCCACCATCTACAACCCAAGGAGAGGTCTCACCAGACACTGATCCCGTTAGCACCTTGATCTCAGATTTCCAGTCCCTTGAAGTGTATTTCTGTTGTTTCAGCCACCCAGCCTACAGTATTTTGTTGTGGCAACCTGACTCAACTGAGACAAGTAATTTAATAGCTGGGGAGGAGGATGGAAGCGGGGAAAAGGCAAGAGATAAGGCTGAAGACTAAGTGACAGCTATACTATAAAAGGTCTTGTATCCCATGGTTGGGCTTCTTCTTGGAGGTAGCAGGTGAGTCACTGAATGATTTTAAGCAGAGGAGTTAGTATCTGGTCAATTTAATATGGAGAGGGTCATTCTGTGGAGGATGGATTCAAGAAAGGCAAGAGTGGAGGCTGGGAGAGCGATTTGCTGGCTGTAGAAGAAATAGGGGTGAGCCCTGATGAGGTTCTGAGTTAAGGTGGAGGTG
>NW_019158148.1:0-1876 GCF_002288905.1 Enhydra lutris kenyoni | reverse complement strand
CAGTTCCAATGTGCAGCACCTGTTTCAAGATCTCCAGCACCTGAGGATGGGCGAGGGTGAGATGTCTGCTCACACTGGAATTTGTATCCATGATGGCCAACGAATGCTCGGGTGGCCTCAAGAAGCCTTGGAGGCTTATCCAAGCTGGAGCTTGTGAGCTTCCCCAACCCACAAGGTGTCCTTCTCTAGGACAGGGGAAGTCAGCTTAGAGGTCCCCACATGGAAAGATTCGACAGCAGAACTCTCCGAATGGATGCCTGCAAACCCCACCTCGCGTTACCACAGCAGCCAAGGAACAGGGCAGCTTTGATCCGCTGCCTCTGGTTCGAAGTTCCAAGGAATCTGAGTTGACAGAGGTTCTCAGTCTGACGGGTCCCAATGAAGCCTGGTGTCCAGGGAGACCTTATAATGTGGCTGCGGCTCTTGGGCCATGCAGGAATCTCCAAGGCTGAGGGTTGGTCCCCGTACTCAAGAGCAAGGTTTCCTTCTCGAGACCAGAGGGATTCTATTGTATGGCTAGGGGCCACACGTAGGGACATAAGTTGGTTTTCCAGAACAGGCCTGAGGGACAGAGGCCTGGAAACCTAAGGTAGGTATTGGATGAGGTTCTAGGGGCATGTCAGGTTCAATCTTCAGACTCAGGTCCATTGACGTGCGTTTCCTCCTGCATGTAGGTGCTAAAGGTGTGTCAGTCAGACTGCGCATTTTTTCCAGGGCAGCCTATGAAATTGGTGTGGGTTCAGGGGCCTTGAAGGTTTCTCCCATTCTGGAAGGTTTGGGCAACTGAGATGTGCAGAGTTCGCTCGGGAGAGCAGGCCCAGTGATGCTGTTTGTTCCTGGAGGTCCCATCCTGGAGGGCATGTGGTCACGGCTTTGGGAACCAAGTCTTCAAACAGCAACTGGGGGTAGACTAAGGAGCGAAGTTATGGCAGGCCCGATCTGCAGACCCTGAAAGCAGCTCCTCAGGATTTGAAATTCGGATGCCTGAGAGCAGTAGCAGAGGCTTTTCTGTCTTGACTCTATAGCCAGGATGGCCTCTGAATGATAGGGTTGCTACATGGGTCCATGGGAGGTTCTACCTATCTGGGGTTTTCCCTGGCTCCCAAGAGTTTGCTGTCTTTCTGGTGTAAGGGAAGAGTGCTGTTTTCCACGTCAGCGGTCCCGCCCAAACAGGGATTCCTGAGTGGGGTTGTGGGTCACGTGGCCTGGACAACCCCACCAAGGGTTAGGATTTGGCCAAGAGGCACGAGAGGCCTGTTCTCTGGCTTCCTGGTCCAGGCCCCAACAGGGTGTGCTTTAAAGGGGTCTAAGGCTGAGGGTCCCAATGCCTGCTGTGCCCAGCTGCCCCTCCTTAGTGTGCATGGTTTCATGGGCCATGTAGCTTGCTTCCACTCTAGAGTAGTACAACCATCTCCACATCCACATTCCTGCCATGAGGAAGGAGGAGTACTCTGCTGGGATTCAGGTTCCCCCATAGGCAGGGATTTGCGCTACCTTCTGGGGTCAGATACCTGCATACCCAGGTTCGCAGGAGATGACGGGTTCTGAGCAAGACAGAGCCCAACTGCAGGATATGGACCACGCCATGTGGCTGGCTGAGAGGACGTCGGGGCTCGGGCTGTGTCAGACAGAGCATCAGTTCACAGGGCGGCCTATGATATCAGGGTGCCCTTGAGGGCCACGCTGCTGGACCCTCATCTGGGGATTCAGGGCAGACCCGTAGGGCATTTCTTCCTTCCCGTGGCAGACAGAAGGCAGCTTTGTTTTTCCATAATTCCCAATATGGATGGCCTGCTGGCAAGGTGTGTGAGGATGGAAGTCTGAAAACAAAGCTATGCTTATGTTCAGAGCCGAGGCCATAACAGTTCCAATGTGC
>NW_019158147.1:0-1877 GCF_002288905.1 Enhydra lutris kenyoni | reverse complement strand
CCTAGAACCTCATCCAAAGCCTATCTTAGGTTTTCAGGCCTCTGTCCCTCGGACCTGTTCTGGAAAAACAACTTGTGGCCCAACGTGTGGCCCCTAGCCATAAAATAGAATCCCTCTGTTCTCGAGAAGGAAACCTTGCTCTTGAGAACCGGGACCAACCCTCAGCCTAGGAGATTCCTGCATGGCCCCAGAGCCACAGCCACATTCTAAGGTCTCCCTGGACACCAAGCAGCCTTGGGACCCGTCAGACTGAGAACCTCGGTCAACTCAGATC
The DNA here is from genome assembly GCF_002288905.1 of Enhydra lutris kenyoni. Lineage (NCBI taxonomy): Eukaryota > Metazoa > Chordata > Mammalia > Carnivora > Mustelidae > Enhydra > Enhydra lutris. The sequence goes on along the minus strand of NW_019158147.1, from coordinate 1,603 downwards.
ACTTGGACCTTTGAACCAGAGGCCACGGATCAAAGCTGCCCTGTTCCTTGGCAGCTGTGGTAACGCGAGGTGGGGTTTCCAGGCATCCATTCGGAGAGCTCTGCTGTCAAATCTTTCATATGGGAGACCTCTATGCTGACTTCCGTTGTCCCACAGAAGGAAACCATGTGGTTTGGAGCAGCTCACAAGCTCCAGCTTGGATAAGCCTCCAAGGCTTCTTGAGGCCACCCGAGCATTCGTTGGCCATCATGGGTACAAATTCCAGTGTCAGCAGACATCTCACCCTCGCCCATCCTCAGGGGCTGGAGATCTTGAAACAGCTGCTGCACATTGGAACTGTCATGCCCTCGGCACTGAACATAACCAGAGCTTGTGTTTTCAGATTTCGATCCTCAAAAGCTTTGCCAGAAGGCCATCCACCTTGGGAATTCTGGAGTCCAAATGCTGCCTTCTACCTGGCCAACAGAAAGAAGAAATGTCCTACAGGTCTGCCCAAAACACCCAAAGAGCGTCCAACCACATGGCCCTCAAGGGCACCCTGATATCACAGATCGCCCTGTGAACTAATGCTCTGTTTAACACAGCCCGAGACCCAATCTCCTGTCGGCCAGCCAGATCGCAGGACCCATATCCTGCAGGTGGGAACTGCCTTAGCCCAAGCCCGTTATTTCCATCCAACCTGGGTATGCAGGTATCTGACTCCAGAAGGTAGTGCAAATCCCTGCCCTTGTGTGTACCTGAAGCACAACAGAGTACTCCTCCTTCCCCATGGCAGGAATGTGGATGTTGATATGGTTGTACTACTTTCCGAGTAGGAGCCACCTGCATGGCCCATGAGACCACGCCCACTCAGGAGGGCCAACTGGACCCAAACAGGCATTGTGACTCTTAGCCTGAGACCTCTTTCCAGCACAGCCTGTCGGGGCTGGACCAGGATCCCCCAGAGGACCTATGTGCCCCTAGACCCAAATCCTAACCCTTGGTGGGGTTGTCCAGGCCACGTGACCCACAACCCTTCTCTGGAATCCCTGTTTCGGCAGGACCCCTGAAATGGAATAGAGCACTCTTCCCTTCTCCCAGAAACACACAAAACTCTTGGGAGCCTGGCAGAATCCCCAGAAAGAGAGAATATACCATGGACCCATGTGCTCACCCATCCATTCCAACCATCCTAGGTATACAGTCCAGAGAGAAAAGCCTCTGCTACTGCCTCCCAGGCACCCGAATTTCAAATCCTGAGGAGCTTCTTTCAGGGTCTGCACGTCGGGTCTGCCATAACCTCGCCCCTAATTCTTCCCCGAGTTGCTGTCTGAAGACTTTGTTCCCAAAGACTTGACCACATGCCCACCAGGATGGGACCCCCAGAACTACACCACATCACTGGGCCTGCTCTCCCGAGGAAACTCTGCCCGTCTCAGTTGCCCAAACCATCCAGAATGGGAGAAACCTGCAAGGCACCTAGCCCACCGCAATTTCAGAGGCCGCTCTAGAAAAAAGGCGCAGTATGAGACACCGTCAGCACCTACCTCCAGGAAGACACGCACGTCAATGGGCCTGAGTCCGAAGATTCAACCTGACATGCCCCTAGGACCTCATCCAAAAT
>NW_019158146.1:0-1877 GCF_002288905.1 Enhydra lutris kenyoni | reverse complement strand
GCTGGCCTATACTTCCTATTCTATACCCTAGTAGGTTCCTTACCCCTTCTAATCGCTCTACTATGAACCCAAAACAATCTAGGCACCCTACACCTATTGGTAATCCAATACTGAGCGCAAGCCCTACCAAACTCCTGATCCAACACACTATTATGACTAGCATGCATAATGGCATTCATAGTAAAAATACCACTATACGGTCTTCACCTGTGGCTTCCAAAAGCCCATGTAGAAGCCCCCATTGCAGGATCCATAGTCCTTGCCGCCGTACTCCTAAAACTAGGCGGATACGGAATAATGCGAATTACCATATTACTTAACCCACTCACAAATTACATAGCCTATCCCTTTATAATACTATCCCTATGAGGAATAATCATGACAAGCTCTATCTGCTTGCGCCAAACAGATCTAAAATCCCTAATTGCCTACTCCTCCGTAAGCCACATGGCCCTAGTAATTATAGCAGTACTCATCCAATCACATGAAGTTATATAGGAGCAACAGCCCTAATAATTGCCCACGGCTTAACATCATCCCTATTATTCTGCTTAGCCAACTCCAACTATGAACGCATTCACAGCCGCACCATAATCCTCGCACGAGGCCTACAAATACTCCTACCACTAATAGCTGCATGATGACTACTCGCTAGCCTGACTGACCTAGCCCTACCGCCCACTATCAACTTAGTAGGAGAACTATTTGTAGTAATGGCCTCATTTTCATGGTCCAACATTACCATTATCCTAATAGGAATTAACATCACCATTACTGCCCTATACTCCCTATACATGCTAATTACCACACAACGCGGAAAACTCACACATCACATCAAAAATATTAGCCCATCATTCACACGAGAAAATTCCCTAATGGTCCTTCACCTATTACCTCTGCTACTCCTCTCACTCAACCCTAAAATCATCCTAGGCCCCATCTACTGTAAATATAGTTTAACAAAAACATTAGATTGTGAATCTAACAATAAAAGCTTAAGCCTTTTTATTTACCGAAAAAGTATTACGCAGGAACTGCTAACTCATGCTCCCATGTATAAAAACATGGCTTTTTCAACTTTTAAAGGATAGTAGTTATCCATTGGTCTTAGGAACCAAAAAATTGGTGCAACTCCAAATAAAAGTAATTAACCTGTTCACTTCTTCAATCCTCGTAACACTATTCATATTAACCCTCCCCATCATAATAACCAACACTACCCTATATACCAATAAACTTTACCCCCAATACGTAAAAACTACTACCTCGTACGCTTTTATAATAAGCCTAATTCCCACAATAATATTTCTTCATTTAGGACAAGATACAATAATTTCAAACTGACACAGAATTACAATTCAAACTATAAAACTCTCACTCAGCTTTAAACTTGATTACTTTTCAATAATCTTCCTACCAGTAGCACTATTCGTCACATGATCAATTATAGAATTCTCAATATGATACATACACTCAGACCCCCATATCAACCGATTCTTCAAATATCTACTCCTTTTCCTCATCACTATAATAATTCTGGTTACCGCCAATAATACATTTCAACTATTTATCGGATGAGAAGGAGTAGGTATCATATCGTTCCTACTTATCGGCTGGTGGTATGGGCGGACAGACGCTAATACAGCCGCACTACAGGCCATCTTATATAACCGTATTGGAGATGTAGGGTTTATCCTAGCCATGGCCTGATTCCTAGCTAACCTAAACACCTGAGATTTACAACAAATCTTCATAACTAACCACAAAGACCTAAACATCCCTCTCATAGGTCTATTACTAGCAGCCACCGGAAAATCCGCACAATTTGGCCTCCACCCATGACTGCCCTCGGCCATAGAAGGTCCAACCCCTGTATC
>NW_019158145.1:0-1878 GCF_002288905.1 Enhydra lutris kenyoni | reverse complement strand
GATTCCTGCATGGCCCCAGAGCCACAGCCACATTCTAACGTCTCCCTGGACACCAAGCAGCATTATGACCCATCAGACTGAGAACCTCTGTCAACTCAGATCCCTTGGAACTTCGAACCAGAGGCAGCGGATCAAAGCTGCCCTGTTCCTAGGCTGCTGTGGGAACGTGAGGTGGGGTTTCCAGGCATCCATTCGGAGAGCTCTGCTGTCGAATCTTTCCATGTGGGAGACTTCTAACCTGGCTTCCCTGTCCCGCAGAAGGACACCTTGTGGTTTGGAGCAGCTCACAAGCTGCAGCTTGGATAAGCCTCCAAGGCTTCTTGAGGCCACCCGAGCATTCGTTGGCCATCATGGCCACAAATTCCAGTGTGAGAAGACATCTCACCCTCGCCCATCCTCAGGTGCTGGAGATCTTGAAACAGCTGCTGCACATTGGAACTGTCATGCCCTTGGCAATGAACATAACCATAGCTTGTGTTTTCAGATTTCGATCCTCACTAGCTCTGCCAGCAGGCCCTCCATCTTGGGGATTCTGGAGTCAAAGATGCGTTCTACCTGGCCAACAGAAAGAAGAAATGTCCTACAGGTCTGCCCAAAACCCCCAGTGAGCGTCCAACCACACGGCCCTCAAGGGCACCCTGATATCATAGGTCGCCCTATGAACTAATGCTCTGTGTAACACAGCCCGAGACCCAATCTCCTGTCGGCCAGCCAGATAGCGGGACCCATATCCTGCTGGTGGGAACTGCCTTGGCCCGAGCCCGTTATTTCCATCCAACCTGGGTATGCAGGTATCTGACCCCAGAAGATAGTGCAAAACCCTGCCCTTGTGTGTACCTGAAGCACAACAGAGTACTCCTCCTTCCCCATGGCAGGAAAGTGGATGTTGATACGGTTGTACTACTTTCAGATTGGGAGCCACCTGCATGGCCCATGAGACCATGCCCACTCAGGAGGGGCCACTGGGCACAAACAGGCATTGTGCCTCTTAGGCTGAGACCCCTTTCAAGCACAGCCTGTCAGGGCTGGACCAGGATACCACAGAGAGTACCTATTGTGTCCCTAGACCCGAATCCTAACCCTTGGTGGGGTTGTCCAGGCCACGTGACCCACAACCCGTCTCTTGAATCCCTGTTTGGGCAGGACCCCTGAGATGGAAAAGAGCACTCTTCACTTCCCCCAGAAAAACACCAAACTCTTGGGAGCCTGGCAGAATCCCCAGAAAGGGAGAATATCCCATGGACCCATATGCTCACCCGTCCATTCCGAGACCATCCTAGGTATACAGTCCAGAGAGAACAGCCTCTGCTCCTGCCTCCCAGGCACGCGAATTTCAAATCCTGAGGAGCTGCTTTCAGGGTCTGCACATCGGGCCTGCCATAACCTCGCCCCTAATTCTTCCCCGAGTTGCTGTCTGGAGACTTCGTTCCCAAAGCCTTGACCACATGCCCTCCAGGATGGGACCTCCAGAACCACACCGCATCCCTGGGCCTGCTCTCCCGAGGAAACTCTGCCCGTCTCAGTTGCCCAAACCATCCAGAATGGGAGTAACCTGCAAGGCACCTGAACCCACCCCAATTTCATAGGCCGCTCTGGAAAAAAGACGCAGTATGAGACACCGTCAGCACCTACCTCCAGGAAGACACGCACGTCAATGGGCCTGAGTTAAGATTCACCTGACAGGCCCCTAGGACCTCATCCAAAACCTAGCTTAGGTTTTCAGGCCTCTGTCCCTCCGGCCTGTTCTGGAAAACCAACATATGGCCCAACGTGGGGTTCCTGAGCCATACAGTAGAACCCCTCTGGTCCCGAGAAGGAAACTTTGCTCTTGGGAATGGGTTCCCACCCACAGGCTAGGAGGTTCCTGCATGGCCCCAG
>NW_019158144.1:0-1878 GCF_002288905.1 Enhydra lutris kenyoni | reverse complement strand
TTGCCATTTGTGATGACGTGGATGGAACTGGAGGGTATTATGCTTAGCGAAATAAGTCAATTGGAGAAAGACAACTATCATATGATCTCCCTGATATGAGGAAGTAGAGATGCAATGGCGGGGGGGGGGACGGTTAAGGGGGTAGGAAAAGAATAAATGAAACAAGATGGGATCGGGAGGGAGACAAACCAAAAGACTCTTACTGTCACAAAACAAACTGAGGGTGGCCGGGGGGAGGGGTGTAGGGAGAGGGGGATGGGGTTATGGACATTGGAGAGGTTATATGCTATGGTGAGTGCTGTGAAGTGTGTAAACCTGGTGATTCACAGACCTGTACCCCTGGGGCTAATAATACATTATATGTTTATAAAAAAATAAAAAATTTAAAAAAATTCATGAAAACAAATGAAAATGGAAACACAACAGTTCAAAACCTGTGGGATGCAGCAAGTGCAGTCCTAAGGGAGAAATATATAAAAATACAAATCTTTCCAAAGAAACAAGAAAAGTCTCAAATATACAACCTAATCTTACACCTAAAAGAAAGAATAGCAAATAAAGCCTAAATCTAGCAGGAGAAGAGAAATACTAAAAATTAGAGCAGAAATCAATGAAATAGAAACCAAAGGAATAGTAGAACAGATCAACAAAACTAACAGATGGCTATCTGAAAATAATTAATAAGATCAATAAACCCCTACCAGACTTATCAAAAAGAAAAGAGAAAGGACCCAAATAAATAAAAATCATAAATGAAAGAGATCACAACTAACACTGAGGAAATACAAACAATTATAAGAACATATGAGTAACTACATGCCAACAAATTAGACAAACTGGAAAAACTGGATGCATTCCTAGAAACATACAAACTATCAAAACTGAAACAGGAAGAAATATAAAACCTGAACAGATCCATAACCAGCTAGGAAATTGAAGCAGTAATCAAAAATCTTCCAACAAACAAGAATCCAGAACCAGATGGCCTCCCAGTGCAGTTTTACCAAATATTTATTATTTTTTTCAATGCTTAATTACCTAGATCAACCTACCCAGGAAGGCGATTTTTATTTTTTTTAATTTTTTTATTAATATGTTCAGTTAGTCAACACATATTACATCATTAGTTTTTGATGAAGTGTTCAATGATTCATTAGTTGCATATAACAATAGCTAAACTGTGGAAGAAGCCAAGGTGTCCTTCAACAGATGCATGGATAAAGAAGATGTTGTTCATATATACAGTGAAATATTACTCAGCCAACTGTGGAACATTTAAAGAAGAATTAATACCTATTCTTCTGAAGCTGTTTCAAAAAACAGAAGTTGAAGGAAAACTTCCAAACTCATTTTATGAGGCCAGTGTTATCTTGATCCCCAAACCAGACAAAGACCCCAACAAAAAGGAGAATTACAGACCAATATCCCTGATGAACATGGATGCAAAAATTCTCACCAAAATACTAGCCAATAGGATCCAACAGTAATTAAAAGGATTATTCACCATGACCAGGTGGGATTATTCCTGAGCTGAAAGGGTGGGTCAACATATGCAAATCAATCGATGTAATACACCATATGATCCTCTCAATAGATGCAGAAAAAGCATTTGACAAAATGCAGCATTCTTTTTTTATTTAAACTCTCCACAGTGTAGGGATAGAGGGAACATAACTCAAGATCATAAAAGCCAGAAATGAAAAACCCACAATGAATATCATTTTCAGTGGGGAAAAGGTGAGAGCTTTCCACCTGAGCTCAGGAGCACAACAGGGAGGTCCACTCTCACCACTGTTGTTCAACATAGTACTAGAAGTCCTAGCCTCAGCAATCAGACAAAATAAATAAATAAATAAATAAATAAATAAATAAATAAAT
>NW_019158143.1:0-1879 GCF_002288905.1 Enhydra lutris kenyoni | reverse complement strand
CCTGGGAATATGTCTGTGACTAATAATAATAATATACAATTATAGGGCGCCTGGGTGGCTCAGTGGGTTAAAGCCTCTGCCTTCACCTCAGGTCATGATCCCAGGGTCCTGGGATCAAGGACAGCATCGGGCTCTCTGCTCAGCAGGGAGCCTACTTCCCCCTCTCTCTCTGTCGGCCTCTCTGCCTACTAGTGATCTCTGTCTGTCAAACAAATAAAAATCTTAAAAAATAAAAAAATTAAAAAATAATATTATACAATTATAGAGTAATATATAGCATATACAATAACCTATAATATGATTCTATATATGCATATACATATATAATATATGTACATATATTTATGAGTGTGTGTGTGTATATATATAATTATTAAGAACTGCTTTTATAGAAAGCTTTATAGCCAACTTTACAGAGTACTCACTATGAGTCAGGCTGGGAATTTTTCTCAGCATTTAATTATCAGGAACACAAAATAATGAGACAAGTATATTAACACCCCTCATGTATAGGTGAGTAAATGAGAGTCTAAGGTGGGTAAATCTGCTAAGATATAAGCCAGTAAATGCCACAGCTAGCATGATTGTGCCTCTAGGCACCATGTTGAAGATGGCTCTGATTTGAGCATGTGCTCTCAGAAAATTTAAAGATGGGGGAGGAGTCAAGATGGCGGAGAAGTAGCAGGCTGAGACTACTTCAGGTAGCGGGAGATCAGCTAGATAGCTTATCTAAAGATTGCAAACACCTACAAATCCAATGGGAGATCGAAGAGAAGAAGAACAGCAATTCCAGAAACAGAAAATTAACCACTTTCTGAAAGGTAGGACTGGCGGAGAAGTGAATCCAAAGCAACTGGAAGATAGACCGCGGGGGGAAGGGCCGCCTCCCGGCAAGTGGCAGAGCAGCGGAGCACAAAATCAGGACTTTTAAAAGTCTGTTCCACTGAGGGACATCGCTCCAGAGGCTTAACCGGGGTGAAGCACACGCAGGGTCAGCGTGGCCTCGGGTCCCGCAGGGTCACAGAAGGATTGGGGGTGTCTGAGTGTCTCAGAGCTTACAGGTATTAGAACGGGGAAGCCGGCTACAGAGACAGAGCTGAGGAGTGAGCTCTAAGCTCGGGGTTACCTTGAACTGGTTGCATGCTCGGTCAGCTTGGAGCGCGGCCAAGGGCAGGGCTACGGGAGTAATTGGGTGCTGTTTTCTGAGGGCGCACTGAAGAGTGGGTTCCCGGGCTCTTGACTCCTCGGGGCCAGAGACTGGGAGGCCGCCATCTTCATTCCCGTCCTCCCGAACTCTACGGAAAGCGCTCAGGGAACAAAAGCTCCCGAAAGAAAACCCAAGCGGATTACTCAGCCCGGCCTCTGGTAAGGGCGGTGCAACTCCACCTGGGGCAAAGACACTTGAGAATCACTACAACAGGACCCTCCCCCAGAAGATCAACAAGAAACCCAGCCAGGACCAAGTCCATGTACCAAGGAGTGCAGTTTCAATACCAAGGAGAGCAGTGGAATTCCAGAGGAGGAGAAATCAAAGCATGGAACTCATGGCTTTCTCCCAATGATTCTTTAGCCTTGCAGTTAATTTAATTTTTATTCTTTTTCAATTTTTTTTTTCTCTTCTTCTGCTAAATTTTTTTAACTTTTACGCTTTTCTTTTTTAACGTTTTTTAACTAGTTTATCTAATATATATATATATATTTTTTTTCTTTATTGGTTTTCTTTTTTTAATTGTTTCTTTTCTTTCTTTCTTTCTTTTTTTTTCTTTCTGAACCTTTTTATCCCCTTTATCCCCTCTCACGATTTGGGATCTCTTCTGATTTGACTAAAGCATATTTTCCTGGGGTTGTTGCCACCCTTTTAGTATTTTACTTGCTCCTC
>NW_019158142.1:583-1881 GCF_002288905.1 Enhydra lutris kenyoni | reverse complement strand
CTGTATGAGTTATTTATACATTTTGTACATTAACTTCTTATCAGATATGTGATTTGCTATTTTTTTCCATTCCATAGTTGTTTTTTCACTTTCTTCTTTTTTGTTGTTGTGTGCAAGCTTTTCAGTTTGATGTAGTCTCACTTATTTTTTATTTAGTTGTTTCTGTTTTGGGTGTGATTTCCAAAAAATAATCATTTCCAAGACTCATGTCAAGGAGCTTCTTACCTATGTTTTATTCCAGGAGTTTCAGGCTTCAGGTCTTAATTAAGTCTTTAATCAGTTTGATGTTAATTTTTGTGAATGGTATAAGATACGGGTCCAGTTTTATTCTTTTAAATGTGAATATCCAGTTTTCTCAGCACCATTTTTGAATAGACTCTTTTTTCCTCATTGAATATTCCTGACTCCCTTGTCAAAAAAATTAGTTGACTGTATATGGTGGGTTTATTCCTGGGCTATATGTTCTGTTCTGTTTATGTGTCTGATTTTATGCCAGTATAATACTGTTTTAATTATTATAGCTTTATAATAGAGGCTGAAATCAGGAAATATGATGCCTCAAGGTTTGTTTATTTATTTTTTTATTTTTATTTTTTTTTATTTACTTTTTTCAATATTGTGACAATCTGGGGGCTTTTGTGGTTCCATATAAATTTTAGGAGTGTTTTTATCTATTTCTGTAAGAAAATGTCACTTGAATTTTGAATAGGGATTGCATTGAATCTATCAATGGCTTTTAGTATTATTGGCATTTTACAATATTGATACTTTCTGTCCAGGAGCATGGATACCTTTTCATTTATTTGTATCTTCTTTAATTTCTTTCATCATTGCCTTATGGTTTACTGAGGAGAGATTTTTCACCTCTTTGATTAAATTTATTCCCAAGTTCTTTATTGTTTTTCATGCCATTGTAAATGGGATCAGTTTCTTTATATCTTTTTCAGAAAATTCATTGTTAGTGTAAAAAAATACTACTGATTTTTTTTTATAAATTTTATTTTTTTAAACATATAGTTTTATCCCCAGGGGTACAGGTCTGTGAATCGCCAGGTTTACACATTTCACAGCACTCACCATAGCACATACCCTCCCCAATGTCCATAACCCTACCCCCCATCCCCCTCCCCCCATCAACCCTGTTTGTTTTGTGAGATTAAGAGTCATTTATGGTTTGTCTCCTTCCCAATCCCATCTTGTTTCATTTACTGTTCTCCTACCCCCTAAACCCCCCATGTTGCATCTCCTCTCCCTCATATCAGGGAGGTCATATGATAGTTGTCTTTCTCCAATTGACT
>NW_019158142.1:0-483 GCF_002288905.1 Enhydra lutris kenyoni | reverse complement strand
TTCATCTGTTGATGGACATCTAGGTTCTTTCCATAGTTTGGCTATTGTAGACATTGCTGCTATAAGCATTCGGGTGCACGTGCCCCTTCGGATCACTACGTTTGTATCTTTAGGTAAATACCTAGTAGTACCATTGCTGGGTCATAGGGTAGTTCTATTTTCAACATTTTGAGGAACATCCATGCTGTTTTCCAGAGTGGTTGCACCAGCTTGCATTCCCACCAACAGTGTAGGAGGGTTCCCCTTTATCCGCAACCTCACCAGCATCTGTCATTTCCTGACTTGTTAATTTTAGCCATTCTGACTGGTGTGAGGTGTTTTCTCATTGTGGTTTTGATTTGTATTTCCCTGATGCCGAGTAATATGGAGCACTTTTTCATGTGTCTATTGGCCATCTGGATGTCTTCTTTGCAGAAATGTCTGTTCATGACCTCCGCCCGTTTCTTGATTGGATTATTTGTTCTTTGGGTGTTGAGTTTGCTA
>NW_019158141.1:0-1882 GCF_002288905.1 Enhydra lutris kenyoni | reverse complement strand
AATACACGAATAGGAGATCATGTTGAATAGAGTCTGAAATCCGAGCACTGGCTACTTTCTCAGGGAGTTAAGTCTAAGAAAAACCAAGTAGTTTCTTCAAGTTAACACTATTAGAAATTACAGAAGTTGTGGCTAGAATCCCACATTAGCTGACTGAGCCACCCAGGCATCCCTCCATTGCCTAATTTTTGTAGGCTTTCCAGGCAGCCCCACCAGTAACTCTGGGGTGCAAGATGAAAGACCAGCGTTTTCTATGGTAGTAGTTGGCTTTGGAGTCATTCATGATTTGGGGATGTTATGGGAAGAGCACTTAGGTGCTTTGGTTAAAATGAATAAAGATACTGATTACTTCTTAAAAGCTATTCTGTATTCCAAGGAAATTATAGTTCTTACCACCAAAGCGTATAGGTGAGAGCCCACATCAGAAGTCAAAGATAGGGGCGCCTGGGTGGCTCAGTGGGTTAAAGCCTCTGCCTTCGGCTCGGGTCATGATCCCAGGGTCCTGGGATCGAGCCCCACATCGGGCTCTCTGCTGAGCGGGGAGCCTGCTTCCCCACCCCTCTCTCTCTGCCTACTTGTGATCTCTGTCAAATAAATAAATTAAATCTTTAAAAAAAAAAAAAAGAAGTCAAAGATAATGCCTGCACTGGTTACATGCTAAAAGAGGGGACTTTACCACTATTTTAGGTGCTATTAACTCACATCTGTCTCCACCTAACTTCAGGGAGGATGATGTGTCAATGTAAATGATTAAGACTGACTCATGACTAACAGCTCGGCCGGCTAGGGAAAAAAAAGTACTGGCAATTACAAGGATGTTATCCTAATGGTGGCTGCAGGTGCTTTGAGGAGAGTGGGTCCTCCGGCACCACAGACTGTCCAATCATTGCCGTGATTTTTCATACCAAGGAAGAGATCTACTTATTTCCACACTTGAGTAATAATGGCAAGAAAATTTTGCTAGTTCAGCTAAGTGAGTGGTAGAACCCTGTCTCACGTCTCACCAGCGTAACTGGGGTAAATCTGTAAAAGTGAGAGACAGTTCAGAACTTCCACTATAACACCTTTGTGAGCATTTCCAAAGGGATGTTATAAAACACCCCAAGTCTTTAGGTAATGATATGCCTTAGTCATCCTTTGCAAGTAGACAGGAGTTTCTTCCTTGTGAGAGGGCTTTAGCTGTTTGCTGCTGAAGAAAATTACCAGACTTTGTATTTCTGCCCTGGGGGACCGTGCCTTCCTGTCCAATGATCAAGGAACTCACTTTCAATGCAACAATTAAAAACAAGAACTTCATTGACTGTATCATCTCCCCAGTCATCACAAGAAGTTGGAAAAGTAACCCACTGAAGCTGAAATTATCCATGCACAGTATTAGAAACTCTTCATGTAGGTCAGTCTTGGCCAAAAGTTCTTCCATTAGCATTGATAACCATGTAATTATCTCCTTGGATCTCAGATATACTCTTATCTTACTAAATCATGCCAGGATATCCGATGCAAATCAGTTAATTATCTCTTTCCAGATTCAGGGGCTTCAGAAAGAAGGAAAGACTTCCCTATTGGCTTACACTGAAGTTAGAGTCACTTTAAAAGATTGGAACAGGAAATGATTAAAGGAATAAAGAAAAATATGCTGTGATATTACAGTAACAATGTGGGGAAAATGTCACTTGAAGCAGCCCAATTTAAATGGTGTCTACTTACCCCAAAGGCCAAGCCTCTTTAGGAGTAAAACAAGTATTCTTCGGAAACTGTAGTACAAAAATTGTAACTATATAAAATGTATATCTATAAATTTGTGCACTTAAGTATATAAATTATCATATATGTGAAACAGATATCATATCTATCTGATGTATATGACAAAAATGAGAAAAAG
>NW_019158140.1:0-1882 GCF_002288905.1 Enhydra lutris kenyoni | reverse complement strand
TTAACTTTTACCCTTTTATTTTTTAAAGTTTTTTTAACTAGTTTATTGAATATATACATATATATATTCCTTTTTATATTTTTTCTTTATTTGTTTTCTTTTTTTAATTTTTTTTTTTTCTGAACTTCTTTTTATCCCCTTTCTCCCTCCCACGATCTGGCGTCTCTTCTGATTTGGTTAAAGTGCATTTTCCTGGGGTCTTTGCCACCCTTTCAGTATTTTATTTGCTCCTTCATATACTCTTTTTTTTTTTTTAAGATTTTATTTATTTATTTGACAGACAGAGTTCATAAGTAGGCAGAGAGGCAGGCAGAGAGATAGAGAGAGAGGAGGAAGCAGGCTCCCAATGGAGCAGAGAGCCCAATGCGGGGCTTGATCCCAGGACCCTGGGATCATGACCCGAGCCGAAGGCAGAGAGGCTTTAACACACTGAGCCACCCAGGCGCCCCATCCTTCATATACTCTTATCTGGACAAAATGACAAGGTGGAAAAACTCACCACAAAAAAAAAGAACAAGAGGCAGTACCGAAGGCTAGGGACCTAATCAATACAGACATTGGTAATAGGTCAGATATAGAGTTCAGAATGACGATTCTCAAGGTTCTAGCCGGGCTCAAAAAAGGCATGGAAGATACTAGAGAAAACCTCTCTGGAGAGATAAAAGCACTTTCTGGAAAAATAGAAGAACTAAACTCTAATCAAGTTGAAATAAAAAAGCTATTAATGAGGTGCAATCAAAAATGGAGGCTCTTACTGCTAGGATAAATGAGGCAGAAGAAAGAATTAGTGATATAGAAGACCAAATGACAGAGAATAAAGAAGCTGAGCAAAAGAGGGACAAACAGCTACTGGACCATGAGGGGAGAATTCAAGAGATAAGTGACACCATAAGACGAAACAACATTAGAATAATTGAGATTCCAGAAGAAGAAGAAAGAGAAAGGGGAGCAGAAGGTATATTGGAGAGAATTATTGGAGAGAATTTCCCTAATATGGCAAAGGGAACAAGCATCAAAATCCAGGACGTGCAGAGAACCCCCCTCAAAATCAACAAGAATAGGTCCACACCCCGTCACCTAATAGTAAAATTTACAAGTCTTAGCAACAAAGAAAATCCTGAAAGCAGCCCGGGAAAAGAAGTCTGTAACATACAACGGAAAAAATATTAGATTTGCAGCAGACTTATCCACAGAGACCTGGCAGGCCAGAAAGAGCTGGCATAATATATTCAGAGCACTAAATGAGAAAAACATGCAGCCAAGAATACTATATCCAGCTAGGCTATCATTGAAAATAGAAGGAGAGATAAAAAGCTTCCAGGACAAACAAAAACTGAAAGAATTTGCAAACACCAAACTGGCTCTACAGGAAATATTGAAAGGGGTCCTCTAAGCAAAGAGAGAGCCTAAAAGTAGTAGATCAGAAAGGAACAGAGACGATATACAGTAACAGTCACCTTACAGGCAATACGATGGCACTAAATTCATATCTCTCGATAGTTACCCTGAATGTTAATGGGCTAAATGCTCCAATCAAAAGACACAGGGTATCAGAATGGATAAAAAAACAAAACTCATCCATATATTGCTACAAGAAACTCATTTTAGACCTGAAGACACCTCCAGATTTAAAGTGAGGGGGTGGAAAACAATTTACCATGCTAATGGACATCAGAAGAAAGCTGGGGTGGCAATCTTTATATCAGATCAATTAGATTTTAAGCCAAAGACTGTAATAAGAGATGAAGAAGGACACTATATCATGCTCAAAGGGTCTGTCCAACAAGAAGATCTAACAATTTTAAATATCTATGCCCCTAACGTGGGAGCAGCCAACTATATAAACCAATTAATAACAAAATCAAAGAAACACATTGACTGT
>NW_019158139.1:0-1882 GCF_002288905.1 Enhydra lutris kenyoni | reverse complement strand
ATGATTGTCTGTTTTGTGTGTGTTGAGTTTGAGGAGTTCTTTATAGATCCTGGATATCAACCTTTTGTCTGTACTGTCATTTGCAAATATCTTCTCCCATTCCGTGGGTTGCCTCTTTGTTTCATTGACTGTTTCCTTTGCTGTGCAGATGCTTTTGATAAGGAGAATTTCAGACCAATATCACTGATGAATATGGATGCCAAGATTCTCAATAAGATCCTAACAAATAGGATCCAACAGCACATTAAAAAGATTATCCATCATGACCAGGTGGGATTCATCCCTGGGTTGCATGGATGGTTGAACATTTGCAAATCAATCAATGTGATAGAAAAAATCAATAAGAGAAGAGAGAAGAACCACATGGTCCTCTCAATTGATGCAGAAAAAGCATTTGACAAAATCCAGCATCTGTTCCTGATTAAAATGCTTCAAAGTATAGGGATAGAGGGAACAATCCTGAACTTCATAAAATCTATCTATGAAAAACACACAGCAAATGTCATCCTCAATGGGAAAAAGCTCACAGCCTTCCCGTTAAGATCAGGAACACGACAAGGATGCCCACTCTCACCACTCTTGTTCAACATAGTATTAGAAGTCCTAGCAACAGCAATCAGACAACAAAGAGAAATAAAATGTATCCAAATTGGCAATGAAGAAGTCAAACTCTCTCTCTTCACAGATGACATGTTGCTTTATATGGAAACCCCAAAAGACTCCACCCCCAAACTACTAGAACTCATGCAACAATTCAGTAATGTGGCAGGATACAAAGTCAATGTACAGAAACCAGTTGCTTTCTTATACACTAACAATGAAAACACAGAAATGGAAATTAGAGAATTGATTCCATTTACTATAGCACCAAGAACCATAAGATACCTGGGAATAAACTTAACCGAAGAGGTAAAGAATCTGTACTTGAGGAACTACAGAACACTCATGAAATAAATCGAAGAAGACACAAAAAGATGGAAGACCATTCCATGCTCTTTAAGAATAGACATTGTTAAAATGTCTATACTGCCTAGAGCAATCTATACTTTCAATGCCATCCCGATCAAAATTCCACCAGCATTTTTCAAAGAGCTAGAACAAACAGTCCTAAAATTTGTATGGAACCAGAAGAGACTCCAAATTGTGAAGGAAATGTTGAAAAAGAAAAACAAAACTGGGGACATCACATTGCCTGACTTCAAGCTTTACTACAAAGCTGTGATCACCAAGACAGCATGGTACTGGCACAAAAACAGACACATAGACCAGTGGAACAGACTAGGGAGCCCAGATATGGACCTGTAACTCCATGGTCAAATAATCTTCAATAAAGCATGAAAAAATATCCAGTGGAAAAAAAAAATAGTCTCTTCAGTAAATGGTGCTGGGAAAATTGGACAGCTATGTATAGAAGAATGAAACTCAACCATTCTCTTACACCATACACAAAGATAAACTCAAAATGGATAAAAGACCTCAACATGAGACAGGAATCTATCAGAATCATAGAGAAGAACATAGGCAGTAACCTCTTCGATATCAGCCACAGCAACTTCTTTCAAGATATGTCTCCAAAGGCAAAGGAAACAAAAGTGAAAATGAATTTTTGGGACTTCATCAAGATCAAAAGCTTCTGCACAGCAAAGGAAACAGTCAATGAAACAAAGAGGCAACCCATGGAATGGGAGAAGATATTTGCAAATGACAGTACAGACAAAAGGTTGATATCCAGGATCTATAAAGAACTCCTCAAACTTAACACACACAAAACAGACAATCATATCAAAAAATGGGCAGAAGATATGAACAGACACTTCTCCAATGAAGACATACAAATGGCTATCAGACACATGAAAAAATGTTCATCATCACTAGCCATCAG
>NW_019158138.1:0-1882 GCF_002288905.1 Enhydra lutris kenyoni | reverse complement strand
TACCTTGGAACTGCGAAGCAGAGCCACTGGATCAAAGCTGCCCTGTTCCTAGGCTTCAGTGGTAACGGAGGTGAAGTTTCCAGGCATCTGTTCCGAGAGCTCTGCTATCGAATCTTTCCATATGGGGACCCTGGAGCCCTCTAACTGGACTTCCCCTCTCCCGCTGAAGGACACCTTGCTGTTTGGAGCAGCTCACAAGCTCCAGCTTCGGAAAGCCGCCAAGGCTTCTTTAGTCCGCGGGAGCATTCGTGTGCCATCATGGATACAAATTCCAGCGTGAGCATACATCTCACACGATCATCCTCAGGTGCTTGAGATCTCGAAACAGACGTTGCACATCGGAACTTTTATGGCCTCGGCACTGAACATAACCGTAGCACTGTTTCCAGACTTCCATCCTCACACAGCTTGCCAGCAGGCCATCCATATTGGGAATTCTGGATAAACAAAGCTGCCTTCTGGCTGCCCACCGGAAAGAAGAAATGCCCTACGGGTCTGCCCAGAATACCCATATGAGGGTCCAGCAGCATGGCCCTCAAGGGCACCCTGATATCATCGGCCGCCCTGTGAACTGATGCTCTGTCTGACAGAGCCCGTGCCCCGGCCTCCTGTCAGCCAGCCACATAGCACGACCCATATCCTGCAGGTGGGCTCTGTCTTGGTCAGAGCCCGTCATCTCCTGCGAACCTGGGTATGCAGGTATCTGACCCCAGAATATAGCGCAAATCCCTGCCTATGGGGGAACATGAATCACAGCAGAGTACTCCTCCTTCCTCATGGCAGGAATATGGATGTTGAGATGGTTGTACTACTCTAGAGTTGGAACCAGCTACAGGGCCCATGAGACCACGCCCACTCAGGAGGGGCACCTGCGCCCAAGCAGGATTTGTGTCCCTCATCCTGAGAGCCCTTTATAGCACACCCTGTTGGGGGCTGGACCAGGAAGCCAGAGAGCAGTCCTCTCGTGCCTCTTGGCCCAAATCCTAACCCTTGGTGTGCTTTTACAGGTCACGTGACCCACAACCCCACTCTGGAATCCTTGCTGGGCGAGACACCTGACATGGAAAACAGCACTCTTCCCTTCCCCCAGAAAGACAGCAAACTCTTGGGAGCCAGGGAAAAACCCCAGATAGGAAGAACCTCCCATGGAACCATGTAGAAACCCTCTCATTCCGAGGATATCCTGGATAGAGAGTCCAGACAGAAAAGCCTCTGCTACTGCTCCCAGGCATCTGAATTTCAAATCCTGAGGAGCTGCTTTCAGGGTTTGCAGTACGGGTCTACCATAACTTCGCTCCTAAGTCTTCCCCGAGTTGCTGTCTGAAGACTTGGTTCCCAAAGCCATGACCACATGCCCTCCAGGATGGGACATCCAGAACCAAACAGCATCCCTGGGCCTGCTCTCCCGAGGGAACTCTGCACATCTCAGTTACCCAAACCTTCCAGAATGGGAGAAACCTTCAAGGCACCTGAACCCACACCAATTTCATAGGCTGCTCTGGAACAAATGTGCAGTCGGACTGACACACCTTCAGCACCTACCTCCAGGAAGAAACGCACGTCAATGGACCTGAGTTTGAAGATTGAACCTGACATGCCCCTAGAATCTTGTCCAATACCTAGCTTAGGATTTCAGGCCTCTGTCCTTCAGGCCTCTTCTGGAAAACCAACTTATGGCCCAACGTGTGGCCCCTAGTCATGCAATAGAATCCCTCTGGTCTCGAGAAGGAAACCTTGCTCTTCAGAACGGGGCCAACCCTCAGCCTAGGAGATTCCTGCATGGCCCCAGAGCCAAAGCCACATTCTAAGGTCTCCCTGGACACCAAGCAGCATTAAGACCCGTCAGACTGAGAACCTCTGTCAACTCAGATCCCTTGGAACT
>NW_019158137.1:0-1882 GCF_002288905.1 Enhydra lutris kenyoni | reverse complement strand
TGTCTCACGTTGAGGTCTTTTATCCATTTTGAGTTTATCTTTGTGTAAGGTGTAAGAGAATGGTCGAGTTTCATTCTTCTACATATAGCTACCCAGTTTTCACAGCACCATTTATTGAAGAGACTGTCTTTTTTCCACTGGATATTTTTTCCTGTTTTGTCGAAGATTAACTGACCATAGATTTGAGTGTCCATATCTGGGCTCTCTACTCTGTTCCACTGGTCTATGTGTCTGTTTTTTTGCCAGTACCATGCTGTCTTGGTGATCACAGCTTTGTAGTAAAGCTTGAAATCAGGTAACGTGATGCCCCCAGTTTTATTTTTGTTTTTTAACATTTCCTTAGTGATTAGGGGTCTCTTCTGGTTCCATACAAATTTTTGGATTATTTGCTCCAGCTCTTTGAAGAATACCAGTGGAATTTTGATTGGAATGACATTAAAAGTATAGATTGCTCTAGGCAGTATAGACATTTTTTTTTTTTTAGTATAGACATTTTAACAATGTTTATTCATCCGATCCAAGAGCATGGAATGGTGTTCCATCTTTCTGTGTCTTCTTCAATTTCTTTCATGAGTGTTCTGTAGTTTCTCGAGTACAGATCCTTTACCTCTTTGTTTAGGTTTATTCCCAGGTATCCTATGGTTCTTGGTGCTATAGTAAATGGAATGGATTCTCTAATTTCCCTTTCTGTATTTTCATTGTTAGTGTATAAGAAAGCCACTGATTTCTGTACAGTGACTTTGTATCCTCCACGTTACTGAATTGCTGTATGAGTTCTAGTAGTTTGGGGGTGGAGTCTTTTGGGTTTTCCATATAAAGAATCATGTCATCTGCGAAGAGAGAGAGTTTGACTTCTTCATTGCCAATTTGGATACCTTTTATTTCTCTTTGTTGTCTGATTGCTGTTGCTAGGACTTCTCATACTATGTTGAAGAAGAGTGGTGAGAGTGGGCATCCTTGTCGTGTTCCTGATCTCAATGGGAAGGCTGCAAGCTTTTTCCCATTGAGGATGATATTTGCTGTGGGTTTTTCATAGATAGATTTGATGAAGTTCAGGAATGTTTCCTCTATCCCTATACTTTGAAGCATTTTAATCAGGAACGGATGCTGTATTTTGTCAATTGCTTTTTCTGCATCAATGGAGAGGACCATGTGGTTCTTCTCTCTTTTTTTATTAATTTTTTCTATCACATTGATTGATTTGTGAATGTTGAACCATCCTTGTAGCCCAGGAATGAATCCCACCTGGTCATGGTGGATCATCTTTTTTAATGTGCTGTTGGATCCTGTTTGCTAGGATCTTGTTGAGAATCTTAGCATCCATATTCATCAGGGATATTGGTCTGAAATTCTCCTTTTTGTTAGGGTCTTCGCCTGGTTTGGGGATCAGGGTAATGCTGGCTTCATAGAAAGAGTCTGTGAGTTTTCCTTCTGCTTCAATTTTTTGAAACAGCTTCAGGAGAATAGGTGTTATTTCTTCTTTGCAAGTTTGGTAGAATACCCCAGAGAATCTGTCAGGTCCTGGGCTCTTGTTTTTTGGGAGGTTTTTGATCACTGCTTCAATCTCGTTACCAGATATCGGTCTATTTAGGTTGTCGATTTCTTCCTGGTTCCATTTTTGGAGTTTATAGTTTTCCAGGAATGCATCCATTTCATTTGGTTGCTTAGCTTATTGGCATATAACTGTTGATAATAACTTCTGATGATTGTTTCTACTTCCTTGGTGTTAGTTGTGATCTCTCCCTTTTCATTCATAATTTTATGAATTTGGGCTTTCTCTCTTTTCTTTTCGATTAGTGTGGCCAATGGTTTATCGATCTTATTGATTCTTTCAAAAAACCAGCTTCTAGTTTCATTGATACATTCTACTGTATCTCTGGTT
>NW_019158136.1:0-1883 GCF_002288905.1 Enhydra lutris kenyoni | reverse complement strand
AGGGTTGGACCCAGTTCCCAAGAGCCAGGTTTCCTTCTCGGGACAGGCGGGGTTCTGTTGTATGGCTCAAGGACCACATGTTGGACCATATGTTGGTTTTCCAGAATAGGTCTCTGGGGATGGAGGCCTGAAAACGGAAGCTATGTTTCCGATGAGGTCCTAGAGGTATGTCAGGTTCAATCTTTAGACTCAGGGCCATTGACCTGCATGTCTTTCTGGAGGTAGGTGCTGAGGGTGTGTCAGGCTGCGCATTTCTTCAAGAGCGGCTCATGAAATTGGTTTGGGCTCAGAGGCCTTGCAGTTTTCTCCTAATCTGGAGGGTTTGGCAACTGAGATGGGCAATGTTTCCTCAGGAGAGGGGGCCCAGTGATGGGGTGTGTTTCTGGAGGCCCCGTCCTGTAGGACATATGGGTCAGGGCTCTTGGACCAAACCCTTCAGACACAAACTCGGGAAAGGGTTAGGGGCGAGGTGATAGCAGGCCCGAACTGCAGACCCTGAGGGCAGCTCCTCAGGATTGGAAATCCGGGCGGTTGAGAGGCAGTAGCACAGGCTTTTCTGTCTGGATTGTGTGTCTAGGATGGCCACAGAATGGAGGGTGGCCTCATGCGTCCAAGGGAGATTCTTCCTATGTGGGGATTCTGCCTGGCTCCCAAGAGTTTGGCTTCTTTCTGGGGGAAGGAAAGAGTGCCGTTTTTGTCGCAGAGGTCCCGCCCAAACAGGGATTCTAGAGATGGGTTTTGGGTCCAGGCACCTGGATAACGCCATCTAGCTTTAGGATTTGTGCCTAGGGCCATGACAGGCCTGCTCGGTGAGCTCCTGGTCCAGCACCCGAGGGGGCTTGTTTGACTGGGGTCTCGGGATGAGGGTCACAATGCCTGTTTGTGCCCAGCTGCCCCTGATGTGTGGGTGTGGTCTCATGGCCCATGCAGCTGGCTCCCACTCTGAGGGTTGGACAACCCTCTCAACATCCAGGTTTTCTGCCATGGGGAAGGAGGAGTACTCTTTTGTGCTTCTCGTTCCCCCAAGGGCAGGAATTGAGCTATGTTCTGGGTACAGATACCTGAATACCCAGGTTGGTTTGAGATGATGGCCTCAGACCAAGGCAGGTCCCACCTGCAGGATATGGGGCCCACTATCTTGGTCGGGGCTCGTGCTATGTCAAACAGAGCATTAGTTCATAGGGTGGCCTATGATATTGGGTTGCCGTTGAGGGTCATGCAAATGGATCCTCATGTGAGGTTTCTGGGCAGACCCATATGGCACTTCTTCTTTCTGGTTGGCAGGCAGAGGGCTGCAGTGTGGCTCCAGAATTCCCAATATGGAGGGCTTGCAGGTGAGGAGTGTGAGGACTGAAGTCTGAAACACAAGCTAAGGTTAAGTGCAGTGCTGAGCACATGGCAGTTCCAATGTGCAGCGGCTGTTTCGAGATCTTCAGCACCTGAGTAACGGCGAGTGTCAGATGTCGGATTCCACTGCAGTTTGTATCCATGATGTCCAACGAATGGTGGGGTGGCCTGTAGGAGCCTGGAGGCTTTCCCAATCTGGAGCTTGTGAGCTGCTCCAAACAGCAAGGTGTCCTTCTGCGGGACAGCAGAAGTCTGGTTAGAGGGCACCTGGGTCCCCCATATGGAAAGATTCAATAGCAGAGCTCTCTGAATGGATGACTGGAAAGTCCACCTCGCATTACCATTGCAGCCAAAGAACCAGGCAGTCTTGATCCACTGGCTCTGTTTCGAAGTTCCAAGTGATCTGAGTTCATGGAGGTTCTCAGTCTGAAGGGTCACAGTGCTGCTTGGTGTCTAGGGAGATGTTAGAATGTGGCTGCAGCTCTGGGACCATGCAGGATTCTCCTAGTCTGAGGGTTGGACCCAGTTCCCAAGAG
>NW_019158135.1:0-1884 GCF_002288905.1 Enhydra lutris kenyoni | reverse complement strand
AATCTCACAAAACAAACTGAGGGTTAATGGGGGGAGGGGGGTTGGGGGGGTGGGATTATGGACATTGGGGAGGGTATGTGCTATGGTGAGTGCTGTGAAGTGTGTAAACCTGGCGATTCACAGACCTGTACCCCTGGGGATAAAAAGATATTATATGTTTATAAAAAATAAAATTTAAAAAAAAATGAATGAAAAAAAAAATCTGATAGAAGCCTAGTTTGACAAAACAATTACTATTCAAGACAGTCAAGGTTTAAAACAATGGCTTCTAGTAGAGGAAAGAGCTTGGAATGCAGGAGAAATGTTCAAAGGGAGTGATAAGTTAGAAACTATTTCCAAAAAAGAAAAAAGAAAGAGAACTGTGTGTACCGTGTGACCCTAAGATTTCTCTATTGACATAAGGTGTAATAATCTTTACAGCTTTCTGCTGATAAATTTCATTTCCCACAAGAAGAAAAACTCATAAGGAAAAGAATAAGGAAAACATGGAAACTTCTTAGCTCTTTTTCTGTGTTTGATGTTTTTCTGTAATTCTATTCTATAATCTTATTCTTTTTTTTTTTAAAGATTTTGTTTATTTATTTGACAGACAGAAATCACAAGTAGACAGAGAGGCAGGCAGAGAGAGAGAAAGGAGGAAGCAGGCTCCCTGCTAAGCAGAGAGCCCAATGCAGGGCTCGATCCCAGGACCCTGAGATCATGACCCGAGCCGAAGGCAGAGGCTTTAACCCACTGAGCCACCCAGGCGCCACCTGTAATCTTATTCTGTGCTATATTCTAAAGATAGGGCAATACATTTGCTCACATATTACACCACAGCACTGTCTTTTGAAGAATAAAGTGTGGACCAGTGTCTTGTTGGATAGGACTTCCTAGGTAATACGTACTTCCTCTCATGAATTGTCTATTGGGGCAACTGGCGTGAAAAAAAATTCATGTTTGGCTGAGCTTATCGTAAGTCATAGGTACATATAAAACTTATGTAAAAGTGTTTAAAATGTGATACAGATTTATTAGAAACCATATCTGGGACAATTTCTCACACCCTCCTTTATGTTACCATTTGTTTTAAAAAATATTTTCATGCCCCTTCATGCCTTAATTTGAGAAGTATAAATTTTGGCATTTTTGTTTCCACTGAGAATTTTTATGATTAGTGTTTAAAGTGTGCAATAATATATAAAATTCTAGCATATTATTCTATTACTGGTATACAAAATTATGACATGAATCATTTAATTCTTCTTAGTCACTGTTCAAAAAATTCTGAAATTCTTACTTGTATTGACAGTTTAAGTAAATACAGAGAAGTTGAGGAAAGTGCCACATTTTAACTCTTAATTCACTAAAAAGTTAGTAGGAAAGAATAACCAGAAATGCCAGTATTTTGTAATTTTGTAATGATTTCATAGGTATAGTTAATATATACTAATTTGTTTTATAGGGGAAAAAATAAATCCATGTTGAAGTTCTGTAATTTAATTTCTGGACACTCCATCATTAGCATTATTAGTAACAGAGTCTTGTACTTATACAGTCACAGCACTATCTTATGTATGTATAGTTATGTGTTACCATTTTACATATAGACTGTCTTAGCTTAGGTTCCTGTAGCAAATTATCATAGACTGGATGACTTAAAAGCAAACATTTATTTCTCACAGTTCTGAAACCTAAGAAGTAGAAAATCAAGGTGTTAGTAGACTCAGTGTCTCCTCAGAGCCCTTTCCTGGTTTACAGCCAGAGGCCTTCTTGCTGTATCTTCATGTAACTGAGAAAGACAGTCTCTTTTTTTAAAAAGGCACTAAACAAATAAGTGAAACCATATGATAATTGACTCTCTCTGCTTGACTTATTTCACTCAGCATAATCTCTTCCAGTCCC
>NW_019158134.1:992-1884 GCF_002288905.1 Enhydra lutris kenyoni | reverse complement strand
TAGCCATCAGGGAGATTCAAATTAAAACCACATTGAGATACCACCTTTCACCACTTAGAATGGCCAAAATTTGCAAGTCAGGAAACAACATGTGTTGGAGGGGATGTGAACTAACCTATTACTCTGGTCAGAATTGGTGCTCAAGCTTGGCGCCCAAAAGGTGGGGTTTACATTTTTTGGTGGTTAGGGAGATAGTATGTATGCTTTACTGATTGGTTGTTTCCACCTGGCCTGACTCGTCCTTATATTCTGGGCTCTGTTATCAGGAACTGGCTGACCATATTTTACTGGTTTCCCAGACTTGCTTCTAAGTAAGTTTCTCTGGGCGGGGGGGGGGGGGGGGTCAGTTTAAGTTTTACTGCACAAACAACAAAATGGCTTTTAACCAAGATGGAGTCGCTCTGGCTAAAAAGGTCCTTACAGTCAGACACCAGTCACACCTTCTCCCTCCAGCCCTCTGTGATAATAAAATCAAATAATCAGTATCTCTCTGGAAAAATCTTCTACATGTATCTGATGCTCAAGCTTTTGCAGCAGCCAACCAAGCAATGGGCCCCCACATTGCCTGGCTCTAATAATCAATGGGGCTTGCATTCACAATTCTCACAGAACTGTAGCAAAAAACAAACAGTTCACAATGGATACAAGAGCACCCCCCTCCATTGCCATATATTTGGGCTCAGCAGAGAAAGACCATGCAAAAATTTCCATCTCCAATTTTCCTCCAGAATGGTGCTTAAATACATAATTTCCCTCTGTTACCTGAGGGTTCAGCTTCTATTCAGTCTCAGTCTAGATATCAGCAGTGATTCTCTCCTTTGGGATAGTGACAAGT
This sequence comes from Enhydra lutris kenyoni, assembly GCF_002288905.1. Taxonomy (NCBI): domain Eukaryota; kingdom Metazoa; phylum Chordata; class Mammalia; order Carnivora; family Mustelidae; genus Enhydra; species Enhydra lutris. The sequence continues at coordinate 1,049 of NW_019158134.1, read as the reverse complement.
CTTGGGATACCCTCAAATTCTGTGAGTAGTAAGAACAAAGAAGACATATTTTTTTCT
>NW_019158134.1:0-892 GCF_002288905.1 Enhydra lutris kenyoni | reverse complement strand
TAGCCATCAGGGAGATTCAAATTAAAACCACATTGAGATACCACCTTTCACCACTTAGAATGGCCAAAATTTGCAAGTCAGGAAACAACATGTGTTGGAGGGGATGTGAACTAACCTATTACTCTGGTCAGAATTGGTGCTCAAGCTTGGCGCCCAAAAGGTGGGGTTTACATTTTTTGGTGGTTAGGGAGATAGTATGTATGCTTTACTGATTGGTTGTTTCCACCTGGCCTGACTCGTCCTTATATTCTGGGCTCTGTTATCAGGAACTGGCTGACCATATTTTACTGGTTTCCCAGACTTGCTTCTAAGTAAGTTTCTCTGGGCGGGGGGGGGGGGGGGGTCAGTTTAAGTTTTACTGCACAAACAACAAAATGGCTTTTAACCAAGATGGAGTCGCTCTGGCTAAAAAGGTCCTTACAGTCAGACACCAGTCACACCTTCTCCCTCCAGCCCTCTGTGATAATAAAATCAAATAATCAGTATCTCTCTGGAAAAATCTTCTACATGTATCTGATGCTCAAGCTTTTGCAGCAGCCAACCAAGCAATGGGCCCCCACATTGCCTGGCTCTAATAATCAATGGGGCTTGCATTCACAATTCTCACAGAACTGTAGCAAAAAACAAACAGTTCACAATGGATACAAGAGCACCCCCCTCCATTGCCATATATTTGGGCTCAGCAGAGAAAGACCATGCAAAAATTTCCATCTCCAATTTTCCTCCAGAATGGTGCTTAAATACATAATTTCCCTCTGTTACCTGAGGGTTCAGCTTCTATTCAGTCTCAGTCTAGATATCAGCAGTGATTCTCTCCTTTGGGATAGTGACAAGTCTTGGGATACCCTCAAATTCTGTGAGTAGTAAGAACAAAGAAGACATATTTTTTTCT
>NW_019158133.1:0-1884 GCF_002288905.1 Enhydra lutris kenyoni | reverse complement strand
CATATATGAGAAGTCACTTATACTGGCGCCATGCATGTTAATCTCATTCACTAATTCATTAAAATAATTCATTAAAATTTCCTATTCGAAAGAAGCTATCTATAGATGTGAATTCTCACCTCTATCACCCCCCCATCAAAAACTTTTCTTTTTCTTTTTTTCCTTTCTTCCCCCCCACCCGCTTGTTAATGTAGCCTATAAATAAAGCAAGGCACTGAAAATGCCTAGAAGGGTCACAGGACTCCATAGACATAAAGGTTTGGTCCTAGCCTTCCTATTGATTACTAACAGAATTACACATGCAAGTCTCCACATCCCGGTGAAAATGCCCTCTAAATCCTTATGCGATTAAAAGGAGCTGGTATCAAGCACACCTACAAGTAGCTCATGACGCCTTGCTCAACCACACCCCCACGGGATACAGCAGTGATAAAAATTAAGCCATGAACGAAAGTTCGACTAAGCCATGTTAACATTAAGAGTTGGTAAATTTCGTGCCAGCCACCGCGGTCATATGATTAACCCAAATTAGTAGGCCCACGGCGTAAAACGTGTCAAGGACTACAAAATACTAAAGTTAAATTTTAACCAGGCCGTAAAAAGCTACTGTTAATATAAAATATACCACGAAAGTGACTTTACTATTTCCGACAACACGACAGCTGAGGCCCAAACTGGGATTAGATACCCCACTATGCTCAGCCCTAAACATAGATAATTTACATAACAAAATTATCTGCCAGAGAACTACTAGCAATAGCTTAAAACTCAAAGGACTTGGCGGTGCTTTACATCTCTCTAGAGGAGCCTGTTCTATAATCGATAAACCCTGATATACCTCACCACTTCTAGCTAAATCAGTCTATATACCTCCATCTTCAGCAAACCCTCAAAAAAGGAAGAAAAGTAAGCACAATAATAATACATTAAAAAGTTAGGTCAAGGTGTAACCCATGAAGTGGGAAGAAATGGGCTATATTTTCTAATCAAGAATATATTCACAAAAGTCTTTATGAAAGCTAAAGACTAAAGGTGGATTTAGTAGTAAATTAAGAATAGAGAGCTTAATTGAATAGGGCCATGAAGCACGCACACACCGCCCGTCACCCTCCTCAAGCAATGTGTCCAAATACTACATAATTTATAAACCAAACTAAAGCAAGAGGAGATAAGTCGTAACAAGGTAAGCATACTGGAAAGTGCGCTTGGATAAATCAAAGTGTAGCTTAATTAAAGCATCTGGCTTACACCCAGAAGATTTCACACATCAATGACCACTTTGAACCAAAACTAGCCCAACCAAACACCAATTTAATTATCACGACAACCCCAATTAAAACATTTAATTATATCATTACAGTATAGGAGATAGAAATTCTATTTGGAGCTATAGAGAAAGTACCGCAAGGGAACGATGAAAGAAAAATTTAAAGTAACAAACAGCAAAGATTACCCCTTATACCTTTTGCATAATGAATTAGCTAGAACAGTTTAGCAAAGAGACCTTAAGCTAACCCCCCCGAAACCAGACGAGCTACCTATGAACAACCCATGGGGGTAAACTCGTCTATGTCGCAAAATAGTGAGAAGATTTATATGTAGAGGTGAAAAGCCTAACGAGCCTGGTGATAGCTGGTTGCCCAGAACAGAATCTCAGTTCAACTTTAAATTTACCTAACAACCCTGAAATTGTAATGTAAGTTTAAAATATAATCTAAAAAGGTACAGCTTTTTAGAACAAGGATACAACCTTACTTAGAGAGTAGAACTAAACAAAACCATAGTAGGCCTAAGAGCAGCCACCAATTAAGAAAGCGTTCAAGCTCAACAATACAAACCCCTTAATCCCAAAAATCCCAAGTAACTCCTAATACAATACTGGGC
>NW_019158132.1:0-1885 GCF_002288905.1 Enhydra lutris kenyoni | reverse complement strand
AAGTCTAGAATTTTGATGCCACCCCTTTGCTTTCTTTCTCAACATTCATTTGGCTATTCAGAGTCTTTTCTGGTTCCATAAAAATTATCAGATTATTTGTTCCAGTTCCTTGAAAAATGCTGATGGTATTTTAATAGGGATTACATTGAATGTGTAGATTGCTTTGGGCAGCATAGACATTTTAGCAATATTTGCACTTTGATATCCATGAACATGGAATATTTTTCCATTTCTTCATGTCTTTCTCAATTTTTTTCATGAGTCTTGTTTAGTTTTCAGAGTACAGATCCTTTACCTCTTTGGTTAGGTTTATTCCTATGTATCTTATGGTTTTTAGTGCACTTGTAAAAGGGATTCCTTGATTTCTCTTTCTTCTGTCTCATTGTTAGTGTATAGAAATTTAAGTAACTTCTGTGCATTGATTTGTAATCCTGCAACTTTGCTGAATTCCTATATCAGTTCTAGCAAGTTTTTGATGGAGTCTTTTGGGTTTTCTGCATGATGTTGTCTGCAAAGAGTGAATATTTGACTTCCTCTTTGCCAATTTAGGTGTCTTTTATTTTTTGTTGTCTAATTGCTGAGGGCAGGACTTCCAGTACTAATTTCAACAACAGTGGTAATAGTTTACATCCTTGTCATCTTCCTGACTTTAGGGGAAAAGCTGAATTTTTCCCCCTTTAGGACAATATTCACTGTGAGCCTTTCATATATGGCTTTTATGATGCTGAGATATGTTCCCTCTATCACCACATAGAGGAAGGTTTTTAGCAAGAAAGGATGGTCTGTTTTGTCAAATGCTTTTACGGCATCTGTTGAGAGGATCACATCATTATTGTTCTTTCTGTTATTAATGTGGGGTATCACATTGATTTAATCAGAATGTTGAAATACTTTGTTGCCCAGGAATAAATCCTGCTTGGTCATCGTGAATAATTCTTTTAATGTACACTTGGATCCTATGGGCCAGTATCTTGGTGATAATTTTTACATTATTGTTCCTCAGGGATATTGGTCTGTAATTCTCCTTTTTGTTGGGGTCTTTGTCTGCTTTTGAGATCAAAGTAATGCTGGCCTCGTAGAATGGGTTTGGAAATTTTCCTTCCATTTCTATTTATTGAAACATCTTCTGGAAATTATTTATTAGTTCTTCTTTAAATGTTTGGTAGAATTCTCCTGGCAGTCATCTAGCCCCAGGCTCTCATTTGTTAGAAGATTTTTTTAAAAGATTTTTATTTATTTATTTGTCAGAGAGAGAGAGAGAGAGAGCACACAAGCAGATGAAGCAGCTAGCAGAGGGAGAATCAGGCTCCCCACTGAGGAAGGAGCCCTATGTGGGACTCAATCCTAATACCCTGGGATCATGAACTGAGCCAAAGGCAAACTCTTAACCAACTGAGCCATCCAGTGTCCCTTGTTGGAAGATTTAGATTACTGCTTCAATTTCTTTGCTGGTTATGTGTCTCTTCAAGTTTCCTATTTATTCCTGTTTCAGTTTTAGCAATTTATATGTTTCTAGGAATGCGTCCATTTCCTCCATCTTGCCTAATTTGTTCGCATATAATTGCTCATAATCTTTTCAACATTCTTTGTATTTCTTCAGTCTTGGTTGTGATCTCTCGTCTTTCATTCATGATTTTATTTATTTGGGTCTTTTATCTTTTCTTTTAAAGATTAAGTCTGGCCAGGAGCTTATCAATCTATTAATTCTTGCAAAGAACCAACTCCTAATACTGTTGATCTGTTCTACTGTTCTTTTGGTTTCTATTTCATTGATTTCTGCTCTAATCTTTATTAATTTTGTTCTCCTGCTGGGTTTAGGCTTTATTTGCTATTCTTTTTCCCACTCCTTTAGGTCTACGTTTAGCTTATAAGTATTAGAGACCTT
>NW_019158131.1:0-1886 GCF_002288905.1 Enhydra lutris kenyoni | reverse complement strand
GAGATTTTTGATGACTGCTTCAATCTCCTTACTGGTTATGGGTCTGTTCAGGTTTCCTATTTCTTCCTGGTTTAGTTTTGGTAGTTTATATGTCTTTAGGAATGCATCTATTTCTTCCATATTGTCAAATTTGCTGCTGTATAGTTGCTTATAATTGTTTATACTTCTTTGGTGTTGGTTGTGATCTCTCCTCCTTCATTCATGATTTTATTAATTTGGGTCCTTTCTCTTTTCTTTTTGATAAGTCTGGCCAGGGTTTTATCAATCTTATTAATTCTTTCAAAGAACGAGCTCCTAGTTTCATTGATTTGTTCTACTGTTCTTTTGGTTTCTATTTCATTGATTTCTGTTCTGATCTTTATTATTTCTCTTCTTCTAGGTTTAGGCTTTCTTTGCTGTTCTTTCTCCATCTCCTTTAAATGTAGGGTTAGGTTGTGAACTTGAGACCTGAGAAAGGCTTGTATTGCTATATACTTTCCTCTTAAGACTGCCTCTTCTTCATCCCAAGATTTTGAACAGTTGTGTTCATTTTCATTTGTTTCCATGAATTTTTAAATTCTTAAGTTCCTGGTTGATCCATTCATTCCTTAGTAGGATGCTCTCTAGCCTCCATGTATTTGAGTTCTTTCCAAATTTCCTCTTGTGATTGAGTTCTAGCTTCAGAGTATTGTGGTCTGAAAATACGCAGGGAATGATCCCAGTCTTTTGGTACTGGTTGACACCTGATTAGTGGCCCAGGATCTGATGTATTCTGGAGAATGTTCCATCTGCACTAGAGAAGAATGTGTATTCTGTTGCTCTGAGATGGAATGTTCTGAATATATGTGTGATGTCCATGTGCCCCAATGTGTCATTTAAGGCCTTTATTTCCTTGTTGATGTTTTGCTTAGATGATCTGTCCATTTCAGTGAGCAGGGTGTTAAAGTATTATTATTATATTATTGTTGATGTATTTCTTTGATTTTATCATTAATTGGTTTATGTAGTTGGCTGCTTCCATGTTAGGGGCATAGATATTTAAAACTGTTAGATATTCTTGTTGTACAGATCATTTAAGTATGATATAGTGTCCTTCCTCATCTCTTATTATAGTCTTTGGCTTAAAATCTAACCTATCTGTTATAAGGATTGCTTTCTTTTGACGTCCATTAGTATGGTAAATTGTTTTCCACCCCTCACTTTAAAATCTGGAGATGTCTTTGGGTCTTAAGTGAGTTTGTTGTGGACAGCATATCGATGGATCTTGGGTTTTTATCCATATTGATACCCTGTGTCTTTTGATTGGGGCCATTTATCCCACTTACATTCAGGGTAACTCTTGAGAGATATGAATTTAGTGCCATTGTATTGCCTGTAAGGTCACTATTACAGTGCATTGTCTCTGTTCCTTTCTGGTCTACTACTTTCAGGCTCTCTCTTTACTTAGAGGACCCCTTTCAATATTTCCTGTAGGGCTCATTTGGTGTTCACAAGTTCTTTTAATTTTTTTTGTCCTGGAAACTTTTTATTTCTGCTTCTATTTTCAATGATAGCCTAGCTGGATATAGTATTCTTGGCTGCATGTTTTTCTCATTTTCTCTGCATGTTTTGCTCTGAATATATCATGCCAGCTCTTTCTGGCCTGCCAGGTCTCTGTGGATAGGTCTGCTGCCATTCTAATATTTCTCCCATTGTATATTACAGACCTCTTGTCCCAAGCTGCTTTCAGGATTTTCTCTTTGTTACTAAGACTTGTAAGTTTTACAGTTAGATGACATGGTGTGGTCCTATTTTTATTGATTTTGAGGGGGATTCTCTGTGCCTCTTGGATTTTGATGCTTGTTCCCTTTGCTATATTAGGGAAATTCCCTACTATAATTAGCTCCAATATACCTTCTGCCCCCCCC
>NW_019158130.1:0-1886 GCF_002288905.1 Enhydra lutris kenyoni | reverse complement strand
TTATTTTTTTTAAGATTTGTTTATTTTAGAGAGAAAGAAAGTGTGTGTGTGTGAGAGAGAGAGAGAGAGAGAGAGAGAGAGTGGGGGGTTGGAGAGAGAGAGAGAGTGTGTGTTTGAGAGTGTGTGTGAGAGAGAGATAGAAGCAGAGGATCTTCAAGAAGACTCCCTGCTGAGCATAGAACCCAATTCTGGGCTGGATCCCAGGAATGAAAAGATCATGATCTGAGCTGAAACTCAACAACTGAGCCACACATATGCCCCTCCAAGATTAGCATTAAATGAGAAGAAATCAAAATGAGATAAATCTTAAATATGTAAGAATAAAAAGGAAGAGTAGGAGAAGGAAGAAAAAGAAGAAAGACAAGAGCAGAGGAAGAGTAGTCAAGGAGTAATATGAATTTTATTAAAGCTGGCATGGGACAAAACTAGAAAGAAAGAAAGAAAGAACTTTATTAGTAGTATCTTCGTGGTATGACCAAATGTGATTTGTTTTTATTCTATATGCTTGAAAAAATATCTTCGTATTTTTATTTCATTTTTAAATTTAATATTTAATATTCAAAGAAATATTTTGGGACTTCAGGCAGAAATTCTCCTCAACCATTCTGCACCCCCAAATTCTTGCTATATGCTTGATCCCCCACCATATCTTACATCTTGGAGATGATCATAGTTTTCTCTAACATGAAACAATAATAATAGACATTCCTGCATCATGTTTGTTTTTTTATTGTCCTTACCACAATGATAAGTCCTTACTAACTTAGTTATGTACATGTTAAATATCTCTTGCTCTCTCACTTATCATTAACTCCAAAAGGGCAGTCAACTTTTCTGTTTACTTCACCAATATATAATCAATTGCCTAACACATGTCACATTAGGTAGGAACTCAATAAACACGTTTAAGTGAATAAATAATGTAAATGAGGAAAGTGAAATTGTAACAGATTTGGAAGTATAACTGAGATCTATAAGTACAAAATAAAAATTGATTTGCTGGACAAATGGTTGCAAATTTGCCATTAGTGTCCAGATTTTTTTCTTTTTATACTCTTTCATTACTATTTTTCACTGAGATTTGCTATTCTCCAAACTGAAATACAGCCATATCATCTAAGAAAAGAATGAATAATTGTTTTTGGTATAGTGTAAGCACTGGAACCAGCACAACCAGTTGATGCCTCCAGGGCACATGATGTCAGGAGACGTTTATGCTTCGCTTTGTGCAAGCCTCAACCATGAACCTCCATGACTCTGCAAGTGAGTGACTTCTTAAATTTTTCACCCTAAGGGCCTAAGTGTGTCTCATTCTGGTATTTCTGTTAATTTATCTACTATTTATTATTTCTATAAACTTATCATTGTAAGATAAAAGAGGGCATTTCCAGGCTATTTCAGCTTTCCAACCACAGGTTCCTGAATGCCCTTCCTTTCATACAAAGAGTATTATCTGTGTTTGGACTTTGTTCTTCTCCTTTAAAATGATGTTGACTATTCTTGATCTTCAACACTCTCAAGTAAATTTAGAATCAGTTGCTGATATCCATAAATTAACTTCATGAGAATTTTACTGGGATTGTCTTGAAACTACAGATGAATTTGTGAAGAACTGCATCTTGACTATATTGAATCTTTTTATGCATGAATAAGGAGTCTCTCCAATTCTCTTGTTCATCAATACTTTCCATCAGCGATTTGAGTTGTTCTTATATAAATAAAAGAGTATTCTCAAAATGGTTATGTTTCCCTTTCTCCTGCTAGTGGCATGAAGAAATTTTTCTTCACTATTTACTATGAGGACCTGGTAGAGCCCCTGGAGGTAAAACTCACAAATGCATAGAGGCTCCCTGTGGCTTGGTCCCCTTGGAGCTTGTTTTTGTTTT
>NW_019158129.1:0-1888 GCF_002288905.1 Enhydra lutris kenyoni | reverse complement strand
CGAGTTTCATTCTTCTACATATAGCTGTCCAGTTTTCCCAGCACCATTTATTGAAGAGATGGTCTTTTTTCCACTGTATATTTTTTCCTGTTTTCTCGAAGATTATTTGACCATCGAGTTGAGGGCCCATATCTGGGCTCTCTGCTCTGTTCCACTGGTCTATGTGTCTGTTTTTATGCCAGTACCATGCTGTCTTGGTGATCACAGCTTTGTAGTAAAGCTTGAAATCAGGTAACGTGATGCCCCCCATTTTATTTTTGTTTTTCAAGCAGGATATAGTATTCTTGGCTGCATGTTTTTCTCATTTAATGCTCTGAATATATCATGCCAGTTCTTTCTGGCCTGCCAGGTCTCTGTTGATAAGTCTGCTGCCAATGTAATATTTTTACCATTGTATATTGCAGACTTCTTGTCCCAGGCTGCTTTCAGGATATTTTCTTTGTCACTAAGACTTGTAAGTTTTGCTATTACATGACGGGGTGTGGACCTATTCTTACTGATCTTTGAGAGGGGTTCTCTGTGCCTCCTGGATTTTGAAGCTTGTTCCCTTTGCCATATTAGGGAAATTCTCTACAATAATTCACTCCAATATACCTTCTGCCCCCATCTCTCTTTCTTCTTCTTCTGGAATCCCAATTATTCTAATATTGTGGTGTTTGTGATGTGATGGTATCACTTATCTCTCAAATTCTCCCCTCGTGGTCCAATAGTTGATTGTCTCTCTTGTGCTCAGCTTCTTGATTCTCCATCGTTTGGTCTTCTATATCATTAATTCCCTCTTCTGCTTCATTTATCCTAGCAGTAAGAGCTTCCATTTTTTATTGCACCTCATTAATAGCTTTTTTGATTTCCGCTTTGTTAGATTTTAGTTCTTTTATTTCTCCAGAAAGGGCTTTTATTTCTCCAGACTGGGTTTCTCTTATATCTTCTATGCCTTTCTCGAGCCCAGCTAGCACCTTGAGAATCGTCATTCTGAACTCTAGGTCTAACATATTACCAACGTACATATTGATTAGGTCCCTAACCTTCAGTACTGCCTCTTGTTTTTTGTTTTTGTTTTGTTTTTTTGTGGTGAGTTTTTCCACCTTGTCATCGTATCCAGATAAGAATATATGAATGAGAGAATAAAATACTGAAAGGGTGGCAATGATCCCAGAAAAATGTGTGTTAACCAAATCAGAAGAGACCTGAAATTGTGGGGAGGAGGAAAGGGAGTAAAAAGAAGTTCAAAAAATTTTTAAAAATTAAATAGAAAAAGAAAATATATATATCAGACTGGTGAATAGAACAGAGCCATCCACTTGATTTTGGGAGTATTTTGGTCTCTTAGAAGAAACTACATCCCAAAATGTTAAAAAAAGGAAAAAATACACACACACACACACACACACACACACACACACAAATAAGAATAAATATGATGAAAGGGTAGAACATGACAGTAAAGATGAAAATTTTTTAAAAAATATAAAAAAGGAGTTGGTAAGATAAGTTGGTTGGGAAAAGAAAGAAAAAGAAAGTGGAGAGAATTTGCTCAGCCTGGAGACTAGAACAAACCCTGTGGTAGATTTAGGGTATATTTTGATCTATTAGAAGAAGTTGTATCCCAAAATATTTTAGAAGAAAAAACCCTATGGGCATACAAAAGATAAGTTTAGATACAATGAAGGGTAAAATATGACTATAATAATAAACATTCAAAAAGATTTTTTAAGAAAGGTATTATTAAGATAAACTAGTTCAAAATGTTAAAAGAGGAAAGAGTAAAATTTTTTAAAAATTAGAATAAGAAAAAAAAGATTAAAAATATTTAATTAACTTTGCAAGACTAAAGGATCATTGGCAGAAAGCCTTGAATTCCAGGCTTTGCTTTCCCATCCTCTGGAAT
>NW_019158128.1:0-1888 GCF_002288905.1 Enhydra lutris kenyoni | reverse complement strand
TTCTAGTTTCAGAACATTGTGGTCTGAAAATATGCAGGAAATGAACCCAATCTTTTGATACTGGTTGAGGCCTGATTGATGATCCAGGATGTGTTCAATCTGGAGAATATTCCATGTGCTCTAGAGAAGAATCTGTATTCTGTTGATTTGGGATGGAATGTTCTGAATATATCTGTAATGTCCATCTGGTCCAATGTGTCATTTAAGGCCTTTATTTCCTTGTTGATCTTTTGCTTGGATGATCTATCCATTTCAGTGAGGGGAGTGTTAAAGTCCCCTACTATTACTATATTATTGTCAATGCGTTTGATTTTGCTATTAATTGGTTTATACAGGTGACTGCTCCCATGTTAGGGCATAGATATTTAAAATTGTTAGATCTTCTTGTTGAACAGACCCTTTGAGTATGATATAGTGTCCTTCCTCATCTGTTATTTGAGTCTTTGGCTTAAAATCTAATTGATCTGATGTAAGGATTGCCACCCCAGCTTTCTTTTGATGTCCATTAGCATGGTAAATTATTTTTCACCCCCTCACTTTAACAGAAGAATAAGTATTAATTCTTTTTTAAAGGTTTGGTAGAATTTTGGGTGCATCTCGGATGGATTCATGTTTATTGGGAGATTTTTGATTACTGCTTCAATTTCCTTGCTGGTTATGGGTCTATTTATGTTATCTTTTTCTTCCTGTTTCAGTTCTGGTAGTTTATACATCTCTCTTCAGACTGCATCTCAGTAATAGCTTTTTAAATTTCAGCCTGATTACACTTTTTTTTGTTTTTTTTTTTTTTTCCCCAGTGAGAGATTCTCTACTTTGTATTCTAGTATCTTTATGATTGTTGTGTTGATTCTAGTTCTGACATCTTACTTATATTCATATTGATTAAGTCCCTGACAGTGATTACTGTCTCCTGATCTTTCTTTTGGGGTTAATTTCTCTGTCTTGTCATTATGTCGAGAAAAGAATAGAAGGCAGGGAAAAGACAAAAATAGCAATAAGTCAAGCAGAGAGAGTCAATTAGCATATAGTTTCACTTATTTGTGGAGCATAAGGAATTACACGGAGGACATGGGGAGATGTAGAGGAAAAGGGAGATGGGGGAAATTGGAGGGGGAGACGAGCCATGAGACAAGTCTCCCTGACATGGAGGAACAAGGTGTGGGACATCTTGGGGACTGTTGCTGTCAACCTCTTAGGGTTCATCAGGGACTCGCCTGCCTTTTCTGCCCAAGGCCTCCCTCCTCTCATTCTTTCAAGGTGAGATACCAAAGTGCCAGGCCTGCAAGCCCTTTCCCATAACTTGGCACTCACATCCTTCCCACCAGGACTTGCTTGCTTCAGTCTTAACAAAAGGAGGGTGAGTAAATTCATCCCAGGTCACTGACTTGGTCACCCACATGGGCAATAGGTGCACTCATTCTCAGCAAATCATTTACTGACATCGCAGTGCCTGGGGAATGTGCTTGAGACACTTGAGCAGACCTGAGTCTGATCCGGGTGTCTTGTCCCCAAATATATCAGGGATGAACGCAAGGAGGAATTTGCTATTTCTTTTGTTCCTCTTCTCCCCTCCTTCCCTCTGTTCTTTCTTCCTCCCTCCCTCCATCCTCCTTAATCCCTCCCTTCCTCCTCCCTCCTCCTATTTCCATTCTTACATCATCTTTCTCTCTGCTTCCTTTTCTTATAATTTCTTATTTACCTATTGCTGACTAATGAGTATAATAAATTTATTGAAGTTTCTATCACAATGACTTTGTCATTGGTCTAAGTCCTTTGCCTTTATAAACTCAGGGCTTGAGTGGGAATGTTGTCTCCTCACTTTCTCTGGAAACTGAGACTTTGGAAGCAGAGTGGATTGCCCACTTAGAGAGTGCTGGGGCAGGAGCCC
>NW_019158127.1:0-1888 GCF_002288905.1 Enhydra lutris kenyoni | reverse complement strand
ACACCATAGATACACCACACTTGTTACACATAAACCACCCAAAACCACACTGCACATACATACGGCATGCAAATAGCACACAAATAACCCAGGCACAACACATACACTACAAACACAATGCACATATATCACACATACACACCACACATGCCCCCATCCATATACACTACACAAACACCAAACACACACCATACCAAACACATCACCTTCACACACAAACCACACATACAACACATGAAACACATACCACATATGCACCACTCATGAATTGCCCACACATACCATATCTCTGCCACACAGCTACACCCATATATTCAACACATGTACATATACCACACAGATACCACACACACACCTGCTTAGTTCTTGGTTGGCTGGTGTCAGCTTGCTGATACAGCTTGGCTCCCTCCCCTGGCTGATTGACTTGATTCATTATAAAGAGAAGGTGGTTCACACATGCACTGAACACTTCATGGCACAAGTTACATGGAAAGAACCTCTGAGTGGATTACAGCACTGAGTCCCAGGTAAAAACACTTGAGATTTGCGTCCTGTCCCCCCCAAAGCACCCCTGCTATCACTGAGATACTGCTACCTGGATTCACTGATGGGAAGGACAGGAAAGAGAGCCAAGGACAGAAGTTTTCTTTCTCTTTTATTTGGTAATATTCAGACCTCTTGCTGACAAGACTCCCAGGTGTAGCCAATGGAGGTTCCCTTTGCTCAAGTCCACAGGTGTTTCTTATTCCTGATAGGCTTAGCTCGCTAGGGAATTGTGCTAGTCACTTAATTTTTGTCCAAATCACATTCTCATCTCTACTGAAGAATGCTGGCCCTCTGTATCTATTTCCATCCCTTGGCTCTTTTTCTATACTAGGAAATCCCCTCAGGGTTTACTGGTGAGTTCCCTTGCTAGTCCTCTGCTATGCAAGTTAATCAGTGTCTGATATCTCCCCCACTCTGGAAAACAAAACAAAACAAAACAAAAACAAAAACAAAAATGGCTGTGTGGTCCCTGAATGATTGCTGCATAGCCAGCTGTTGCAAATGTGGTGATTGGCAGGCAGCTTCCCGACCACTCTTAACTGACCTAGATGCCTGCGTTCTGAAAAGCAGGAGGTTCACAAATGTGAAGTATGCTCTGGGAACAGCTCAATACAGAAAGAGCCCTTTCCAACAATACTGCCCAAACTCCAGTTCCAAACACTTGAGTATCAGTCACAAGCACCCACCCGCTACCACTGAGCCACTGCTGCCTTGATCTACTGATGGGAATTGCAGGAGAAAGAGCCAAGAGCCCAAGAGCCAAATTTACTCTCTTCCGGTGATCGAACAATGCAGGTGTCTCACTGACAGAATTCCCAGATGTGTCAATGGGGGTTTCCTTTAGTCAAAGTGCACTGGTGTTTCTTATTCCTGAGAAGGCCAGCTTGCTAGGAGATTGGGCAAGTAACATCATTTCCAACATTCATAGATGGCAGTGTCTTATAGCAATATCCTCTGCTTGAAACGGGGAAGTCCAGCCAAGCGCTTGGGACTTTAGGGTAGGTAAGGAAGAGGGCCCCTCAAAATTTGGTTTCAGAAGGATGTGGACATCAGGAGGTCTGGGAGATTTGAAGATGCCCAGCAGAGAATGATTGTGTATCGATTGGACCACAGGATTTGCGAGCGAAGTGACCTCATTTCTGTGATAAAGACAATGAATTGAGACACTTACTTCTCAATTCAATCCATTGAAATCAATGGATTTAGTCCATTCCCATTGGAAAAGTAGGATGTGACCCTTTTGGTTGCCATTCCCATTCTCTTGCTGTATGTCTAACTTGATCTTCATTCACATTCAGGGGAGATGGGGCTGTAACTCATGCAGACAGCATGCAGAAATTGA
>NW_019158126.1:0-1889 GCF_002288905.1 Enhydra lutris kenyoni | reverse complement strand
TGAAAATTACAGGAGAGTCCACATAACTCAATGCTGCCAGGGCTAAAACAAAAATCATGACCGCATTCAGCATTTTCTTAGGAGCAAAACTGCAAAAAGTGACATTAGCAACCGTTCTGGAAGATGGAAGCACACATCGCCTGTACTAATAAACGTAAATTCCTCTTCCCTTAAAAGAGCATTCAGGTGCCATTTTTACAATAACGAAGAAGGAGAGTGCCATTCTGCCGGTTTTCTGTAATTTTCAGGACCCGATCGAAATGACTACATTTCCTCCCGCTAAGTGTCAGGTACAAACGCCGAAGCAGCCCTCGCGGCCCCTGTGCCTAGAGCCACGCGCCAGGGACATGCACTGTGATCTGGAGGGTCCCCTGTCCTCAGCAGCAGGCACGCCCGGGGCATCTTCCCCGTCCGCGGGGCCCGGGCCTGGCTCGCGCAGGACCCCTGTCCAGAAGGTTCCCCGCGTGAGACCCCACGTGCCGCCCGTGCGTCACGATTTTAACGGTCGCCCCAGCCCTGCGTGCTCCGCGTCCGCAGACACTCGGAGCCCTTGCGGAAGCCGTATTCCGCCCTCCGAGGCCCCAACGCTGCCGCCGCGCCACGAACATGGGCAGCTACCTGAGCAGACACCTGGGCAGATACCTGCGCACAGCCAAGGCCGCGCTGCCACGCCCCGCTTGGGGGCACCGCTACCTGCGGGCCAGGCCCGCCCACCACCGCCGCGGCCCGGTTCAGAGCCAAGTCATCTCCGTGCACCGGGAGCGCTGGATGCAGAGCCGGACCCGCCTCCCGCTGCCACCCCACCTGGACCACCCCCGAGTCCAGAGGGCCATAGTCCCCAAGGCCTGGAGGAGCTTCCACGGCAAGTCCCCCCTCCACACCTTCCCGGGGCTGGATTTGTCTAGCAGTCGCGAGAGTTTCGTGAGGCACTGCCTCTGGAAGGCCCAGAACGTCCTGAACGTCTGGAACATGGTGACCGTCAACATCACTCCTCCTGAGGGCGGCGGGAGCTCCAGCAGTCGCCCAGCCACCCAGGAGCGCCCGCACTCCTGCGCCAAGGAGATCCGGCTGAGGGCTCGCAGCCCGGGCCAGAGAGGGAAGAAGAGGAGCCGCAGATCTCTCCGGTTCGAAGGCCCCCCGGCCAAGAGAAGGAAGCAGAGCCCAGGAGCCAGGCCATCCGCCTTCAGGCCTGTGTGGAAAGATGGCATGGTCCGTGCCTTCGTGCCCAGGCCTGGGCCTCTGAGAAGAGGCGTCTTCTCCTGGCATCCCGCCGCCGGAGAGGACACTCAGCCCGGGCCCGACGCGCTGCCAGGACACCAGCAGGCCCCAGGCGAGTCACCGGGCCTCGGCTTGAGAGCAGATGAGTGTGCCCCACGGCCTGGGCCTTCCTGCAGCCTGGGGTCCCCCTGGTATCCTGAGCCACCTCCTGAGACTCAAACCAGCAGTCCTTTTATCCCGCTGGCCCCCGCTCTACCCCCGCACGAGTGACCGTCCCCGGCAGCCAGCCCTCACCGCCCGGGCAGCAGCTCCGCCCAGGCCCCAGACCCACCTCCCTTGAGCCCACGGGGCTGCGATCCAAACCTCGGGCTTCCTCCTGCCCTCCCCCTGCCCGCCTTCTCCCGGAGACACACTTAGCGGGAAGGCCTGCTTCTCCCCTTTTCCCAGTTTCTTGAGTGAAAACAGCGTTCTTGTGTTAGTAACAGTAATAAAGTTTCGTTATACAGAGTGTCGTCTTTCTTTCAAAGGGACATATACGAGGATTTCGTCTACACTGAGAATTCTCTGTCTTGGCACTGTTCACATTTGGGGCCAGGTAATTCTTTCCTGGTCCTTGGGTGCTGTCCTCTGCATCGTAGGGTTTTAGCACAACCCCTGGCCTCTATCTTCTA
>NW_019158125.1:0-1889 GCF_002288905.1 Enhydra lutris kenyoni | reverse complement strand
AAAAAAAAAGTCTTTTTGTGGGTCTTTTTGTCTTTAGGGTAATCCTGTTAAGAATGTCCAATCAAATTACTAAACTTAAAGTCACTTGAAAAAATTCCCTTCTAGTGAAAACACTGACAAATTGTTACATGGTTATTTATGATAGAAGATGATAAATGTTTTGCTTCATTTTCACTTTTGATTTCTAGGGATCGTTTTTTTCCTTTTGATTTTATTTTGTTTCATAATTATGTATGGCCCCAAACTCAAAGCTACAAAATGAAGTACACTTAGTGAAATATAGCTCCTATCCTTGCCCCATCTACCTTGTTCCCTCCATTACCATATCAGGAGCTATTCTCTTTAAAATAGGTCCCTTCCTCCCTCACTTCTCTTTATTCTCTTACCCTGATTTATTTTCCTTTATATACATTTTTAAATATTTATATTATTTATTTATTTTGAGAGAGAGTGTATGTGTGGAGCCGGATGCAGGGCTCGATCCCATGACCCCAAGATCATGACCTGAGCTGAAATCAAGAGTCTGAGGCTTAAAAAAAAAAAAAAAAAGAGTCTGATGCTTAACCAACTGAGCCACCCAGGCGCCCTGTTTTCCTTTATATTTCTTATCATGTCTGACACTATTACCTTCTTTCCTTACTAGAATAGAAGCTTCATGGGAGCAGGAACGTAAGATGTGCCAAAATAAATGCATTTCTCCATTCTTATTTAGGGCCCTTCAGAGGGATATTTGTGTTTGTTTCCTTTTTTTCCCTTTTTGAGTATGGGTTAGCAGTGTAACCTATACTTTTTAAAAACTGATTTGGTCAACACTGCTATTTCATATCAACACGTTGATTATGCCTTTACAGCCATTTAAAATCACCCAGGCAGTGTGATATAATGAACATCCCAGTGACAAGAATGAGGGGAGCCTGCGTTCTGAGCTCAGCTTTGTTCCCATGTATAGATGATACCGGAGTAGGTGACGCTGGCCTGTGGCGGGTGCTACTGTGCCTGAGAGGCCCCAGCTTCCACGACGTCTTGTTCAACAACCCAAGCAAGGCAGGGAGTGTTACGCGGGATGGGGGTGCTCCAACATTGGGGTGAACTAGACTTTGTTTACAGTCAGTTGTTCTAGAATGTCACATGTGTGTTCCTAAAACTTACCACTCTCTGAAAAATTTGTTTAGTAAAAACCACAGAGTTCATGGGCAAATTGGAATTAAGGGCATAACACTCAAAAACGTTGGTGCGTGACATATTAAAAGGAACATCATAAAAACATTAGCACAGTTTTTACTATGCATGTTAAATGGTGAAGAAAGATATCATACTGAAGTAAATATGACACTTTATCTTGAAAAGCCCTGATGTTTGTTTATAGAAGTGGGCGCTGAAGGGTTCCACCTATGAATTCAGCTGGGTGCAGTGTTCAGTGTTTTTACTCATGGTTTTTACCTGCTTTTACTCATGGAGGAAAGTGCATCATAAGCAAGTGATAAATTTGTGTGGTGCTCAGATTTTTCCGAATAATCATGTTGGAATGGAATGTTCACATTTTTTTAAGCAGGTGGCAGAGCAGAACTGATGGTATTTTTCTCTTTCTTCTTTAGATGATATGCCGATGGGAACTGCTGGCAGATGTGCTTCAAATGAGTTTTTGGTGTGTGGAGGGTATGTTTATATATATTAAATTAGAACTTTTTCATATTTTGGTTTTTTGTGAGTAAAGTTATAGAACTTTGACCATGTTTTTGATTCTAAAATTTATTTTATTTCACAATTTGTCATTTCTTTTTTTAAAAAACAGTTTATAGATAAAAGCACATAAAATCTGTTGTCTTCCCCATTTTTAAGTTTACACATCAGTAGCTTTATGTATATTCACAATGTTGTACAACCAGTCT
>NW_019158124.1:0-1889 GCF_002288905.1 Enhydra lutris kenyoni | reverse complement strand
GTGGGTACAGAGCGAGCATGTGATAGTTCTTTTTGTCTTTTTTCTATGTCTTCTTTCCCTCCTCTCTTTCCTCATTTTAGACTAAGTTTGGCGCTTGGGGGTTGTTTTGTTCTTTTTTTTTTTTTTTTTAAGATTCTATTTATTTATTTGACAGACAGAGATCACAAGTAGGCAGAGAGGCGGTAGAGAGAGAGAGAGGAAAAAGCAGGCTCCCTGCTGAGCAGAGAGCCCGATGTGGGGCTCAATCCCAGGACCCTGGGATCATGACCTGAGCCGAAGGCAGAGGCTTTAACCCACTGAGCCACCCAGGCGCCCCTGTTTTGTCCTTTTTAAAACACATTTTTCACATTTTTGCTTTGGAGGTCATACCTTTGACTCCTATAGTGGTTACCCTTGGAAGTTGACCATACCCTTAAATTATTCTGAATCGTTTCAACTTATTTAGCATCTGACCTCTGGCAAATGATACAAGGACCTGAACTTTGATTACCTCCTCTTTGCCATTATTGCCCAGTATTTTTTTATCCCCAAAGTGAGACGTTATTCTTTTACACAGCCGGAATTTGGTTACATTTGCCATCATGGTGCCAGTTTCTCTGCTCACTCTTTTTGCATTGCTGACCTTTGCTCTGGAGTTACCTCCTTGAGAGAAAGGGTTTCGAAGATGAATGCTCAGTTTCTGAAAATTATCGAAATGGAATGATCTGGAAATGTTTTTATTTGGCGTGTTCTTGAAAGAACAGTTTGACAGTTTTTCTTAGTCTTTTGCAAATACTCTTGTCCCATTGACTGATTCCCTTAGTTCTGAGAAGTTCATTCACAGCTCTTTGTGTTGTCTTGTTGCTTTTTTAAAAAAGACTTTATTTATTTATTTGAGAGAGCAAGGGGAGGGGCAGAAGCAGAAGCAGACTCCCCACTGAGCAGGGAGGGATGGGGGTGAGCTTAATCCCATAACACCAGGATTGTGACCTTAACCTAAGGCAGAGGCTTACCCGACTGAGCCACCCAGGCGTCCCTGTCTTGTTGGTTTTAAAGTCTTTTTTTTTCAGCATTCTGAAGCTTCAGTACATGGTGTCTACATATAAATGTCCTTTTACTTAACTGTGCTTGGTGTGTATGCACACGCGCGTGCGTTTGTGTGTGTGTGTGTGTGTGTCCCATCTGCGGGGACACCTTGTTCCTCAGCTGTGAGCTCTTTAAATGTTGCTGCTTCTCTCGAACTCTTTCTCACACTCAGAACTCTAATTAGGTATGTGTTCTGTTTCTTGTCCTGTCTTTGTGCCTCTATAACCTCTTATTCTTCCTTCCTCCTGCTCGCTCCATGCTACATTTTGGATAATTCCTTAAGAAACATCTTGCAAGGGGTGCCTGGGTGGCTTGGCCTTCAGTGTCTGCCTTTGGCTCAGGTCATGATCCCGGGGTCCTGGGATCGAGCCCCTGCATGGGGCTCCCTGCTCAGCAGGAAGCCTGCTTCTCCCTCTCCCACTCTCCCACTCCCCTTGCCTGCTTCCCTCTCTCTCTGTCAAATAAATAAATACAATTTTTAAAAGATTATTTAAAAAAAAAAACATCTTGCAAGTCAGGGGTTCGCTTTCACCATTGTCTCATCTGCTATTGAAATCACCCACTGAGTTTTCTTACTTCAAATACTGAATTTTTCATACGGTTTTATTTGGTTCTTTCTCTAGTCTGCCTGGTCATTTTTTCTAGTATATTTGCTGCTGAAGCGAACACAACCTGGCCATTTTTTATAGTCTCTTGTCTCTTGCTTAATTTTTTGTTCAATCTCTTAGGTCTTTAAACATGTTACAGTTCTTTCATATTCCATAACTGGTTTCTTCTGTAATTGTTATTTTTAATATTGGAAATCCTTGGAGGTCCACAAGTGC
>NW_019158123.1:0-1891 GCF_002288905.1 Enhydra lutris kenyoni | reverse complement strand
TGCTGTCTTGGTGATCACAGCTTTGTAGTAAAGCTTGAAATCAGGTAACATGATGCCTCCAGTTTTATTTTTGTTTTTCAACATTTCCTTAGCGATTTGGGGTCTCTACTGATTCCATACACATTTTTGGATTATTTGCTCAAGCTCTTTGAAAAATACCAGCAAAATTTTGATCGGAATGGCATTAAAAGTATAGATTGCTCTAGGCAGTATAGACATTTTAACAATGTTTATTCTTCCAATCCAAGAGCATGGAATGGTCTTCCATCTATTTGTGTCTTCTTCAATTTCTTTCATGAGTGTTCTGTAATTCCTTGAGTACAGATCCTTTACCTCTTTGGTTAGGTTGATTCCCAGGTATCTTATGGTTCTTGGGGCTATAGTAAATGGAATCGATTCTCTAATTTCCCTTTCTGTATTTTCATTGTTAGTGTATAAGAAATCCACTGATTTCAGTACATTGACTTTGTATCCTGCCACGTTACTGAATTGCTGTATGAGTTCTAGTAGTTTGGGGGTGGAGTCTTTTGGGTTTTCCATATAAAGAATCATGTCATCTGCAAAGAGAGAGAGTTTGACTTCTTCATTGCCAATCTGGATACCTTTTATTTCTCTGTG
This sequence comes from Enhydra lutris kenyoni, assembly GCF_002288905.1. Classification (NCBI taxonomy): domain Eukaryota; kingdom Metazoa; phylum Chordata; class Mammalia; order Carnivora; family Mustelidae; genus Enhydra; species Enhydra lutris. Next base: position 1,273 of record NW_019158123.1, on the reverse strand, counting down.
TTGTCTGACTGCTGTTGCTAGGACTTCTAATACTATATTGAACAAGAGTGGTGAGAGTGGGCATCCTTGTCGTGTTCCTGATCTCAACGGGAAGGCTGCGAGCTTTTTCCCATTTGCTGTGGGTCTTTCATAGATAGATTTTATGTAGTTGAGGAATGTTCCCTCTATCCCTATACTTTGAAGCTTTTTAATCAGGAATAGATGTTGGATTTTGTCAAATGCTTTTTCTGCATCAATTGAGAGGACCATGTGGTTCTTCTCTCTTCTCTTATTAATTTGTTCTATCACATTGATTGATTTGTGAATGTTGAACCATCCTTGTAACACAGGGATGAATCCCACCTGGTCAAGGTGGATAATCTTTTTAATGTGCTGTTGGATCCTGTTTGATAGGATCTTGTTGAGAATCTTAGCATCCATATTCATCAGTGATATTGGTCTGAGATTATCCTTTTGGTAGGGTCTTTGCCTGGTTTGGGGATCAGGGTAATGCTGGCTTCATAGAAAGAGTCTGGAAGTTTTCCTTCTGCTTCAATTTTTTGAAACAGCTTCAGGAGGATAGGTGTTATTTCTTCTTTGAAAGTTTGGTAGAATTCCCCAGGGAATCCATCAGGTCCTGGGCTCTTGTTTTTTGGGAGGTTTTTGATCACTGCTTCAATCTTGTTACTAGATATTGGTCTATTCAGGTTGTCGATTTCTTCCTGGTTCAATTTTGGGAGTTTATAGTTTTCCAGGAATGCATCCATTTCATCTAGGTTGCTTAGCTTATTGGCATATAACTGTTGATAATAACTTCTGATGATTGTTTCTACTTCCTTGGTGTTAGTTGTAATCTCCCTTTTCATTCATAATTTTATGAATTTGAGTTTTCTCTCTTTTCTTTTGGATTAGTGTGGCCAATGGTTTACCGATCTTATTGATTCTTTCAAAAAACCAGCTTCTAGTTTCATTGATACGTTCTACTGTATCTCTGGTTTCTACCTCATTGATCTCTGCTCTAATCTTGATTATTTCCCTTCTTATGTGTTGAGTTGGTTTGAATTGTTGTTGATTCTCCAGTTCTTTAAAATATAGAGACAGCTGGTGTATTCTGGATTTTTCAATTTTTTTGAGGGAAGCATGGATGGCTCTGTATTTCCCCCTTAGGACCGCCTTTGCTGTATCCCATAGGTTTTGGGCTGAAGTGTCTTCATTCTCATTGGTTTCCATGAATTGTTTAAGTTCTTCTTTGATTTCCTGGTTGATCCAAGCATTCTTAAGCAAGGTGGTCTTT
>NW_019158122.1:0-1892 GCF_002288905.1 Enhydra lutris kenyoni | reverse complement strand
AGTATCCTCAAGCAGACTCCCCACTGGTCACAGAGCCCCATGTGGGGCTTGATCCCATGACCTGTGAGATCATGACCCATGAGATCATGACCTGAGCTGAAACCGAGTGTCAGATGCTTAACTGACTGAGCCACCCAGATGCCCCAGGAGCGATTCATTAGTAACACAACATTTACCAGTAAATAAATAAATGCTGTGAAAGTGCTTGAAACTATTTACTCATGACATTTATTTTTTTAATTAATTAATTAATTATTTAAAAACCCCACAACACTCTCAGCACCAGTTTTATTAACCCTCTTTTTGATGAAGAAAGGAAGGCTTAGAGAAGTGAAGCAACTTGACCATTCAATTAAAAATCTATTAAATTTGACAAGGAAATTTATGATGTTTTGTATCAATACCAAAGGAAAGATACCCAAACAATCTTCTTAGAAAAATATATGAATTGAATTGTAAGAAAATAATTTCTTGTAATTAATAACTAGTTTAAAGTAAATATAGTTTATACTTAAAATGTAATAAAAGACTATAGTGGATGGTGGGTTTTAGAGGAGGGGTGTAGGAAACATTTTTTGGAGGGTTTGTTCTTCATCTTTCTCTTTGACAATTTTTCAACCATTCTTAGGTACATCATTGTCTAGTACACAAATCTACACTCAAAGTTATAGCCCAGAAATATACTTTTAGGGTGAAATAAAGACTAAATAACCATGAGAATAATTCAGAACACTTCAAAATAACCCATGTGAGTAACTAGCTGAAGATGCTGTGTTCTCATCTCTTTCGCTTGTCTTGTGTACACAGAGGAAAATATTTTGGGTGCATCCTTCACAGTGTGCAATTTAAATTTGTTCCACATGTTGTACTTTGTCTAAAAACTTGTTTTGTTTTGTTTTTTTAAAGATTTTATTTATTAACCTGACAGAGAGAGATCACAAGTAGGCAGAGAGGCAGGCAGAGAGAGAGAGGAGGAAGCAGACTTCCCGCTGAGCAGAGAGCCCGATGCAGGGCTCGATCCCAGGACCCTGAGATCATGACCTGAGCTGAAGGCAGAGGCTTAACCCACTGAGCCATCCAGGTGCCCCTAAAAACTTGTTTTGAATGAATTGATAAGCATGTCTTTGTCTGAAATCATAATGTTAAAATACCACTTTTTTTTTAAAGATTTTATTTATTTGACAGAGATCACAAGTAGGCAGAGAGGCAGGCAGAGAGAGAGGGGAAAGCAGGCTCTCTGTTGAGCAAAGAACCCAATGTGGGGCTCGATCCCAGGACTCTAGGATCATAACCTGAGCCGAAGGCAGAGGCTTTAACCCACTGAGCCACCCAGGTGCCCCAAATACCACTTCTTAAGAGCATGTTTATCCAGTGTGCTTCATGGTGAAAATTGTGCTATTCTGGGGGGAAAAGGTCATTGCTTGAAAAGTAGCATAACTTTCTGAGATATGTTATGTCAAAAAGTCACTAACTAGGTGCACTTTGGTGGCTCAGTCAGTCAAGCATCTGACTCTTCATCTCAGCTTGGGTTTTGATCTTAGGGTTGTGACTCTGGGCCCCATATTGGACTCCATACCCAATGTGGAGCCTACTTAAAAAAAAAAAAAGTCACTAGTTAAGCACTCATAAGGTGAGGTATAGCAGCATGGTAGCATCAATCAAGGAATGAGTCAATGACAAAACACTATTCCCATAACAGTCTTATTAGATCATATAAAGCAATGGTCAAATTGGTCATTTGCTTCTGATGGAGAAGTTGTTTTGATTGTAACAGTTAAAAATCTTTTCTGAAATGTTTAAGTGCTACAGAGGCTATGTATCCTCAGGTATCTGAGGAGTTTTTCGCTTAGAATATGGTGGAGTCCTCATTCTGGCTTTCAACAATTTTACAG
>NW_019158121.1:0-1893 GCF_002288905.1 Enhydra lutris kenyoni | reverse complement strand
GGCCTGTTCTGGAAAAATACAGTAGAACCCCTCTGGTCCTGAGAAGGAAACTTTGCTCTTGGGAACGGGGTCCCAGCCACAGGCTAGGAGGTTCCTGCATGGCCCCAGAGCTACCGCCACATTCTAAGGTCTCCTTGGACACCAAGCAGCATTGTGACCCGTCAGACTGAGAACCTCGGTCAACTCAGATCCCTTGGAACTGCGAAGCAGAGCCACAGGATCAAAGCTGCCCTGTTCCTAGGCTTCAGTGGTAATGGAGGTGGAGTTCCCAGAAACCCATTAGGAGAGCTCTGCTATCGAATCTTTCCATATGGGGACTCTGGAGCCCTGTAACTGGACTTCCCCTGTCCCGCTGAAGGACACCTTGCTGTTTGGTGCAGCTAAAAAGCTCCAGCTTGGGAAAGCCGCCAAGGCTTCTTGAGGCCACACGAGCATTCGATGGCTTCATGGATACAAATTCCAGCGTGAGCAGACATTTCAAACTCGAACATCTTCAGGTGCTTGACATCTCGAAACAGAAGCTGCACATTGGAACTCTTATGGCCTCGGACTTGAACATAACATTAGCTTTGTTTTCAGACTTGCATCCTCACACACATTGCCAGCAGGCCATCCATATTGGGAATTGTGGACAAATAAAGCTGCCTTCTGGCTGTCCACCGGAAGGAAGAAATGCCCTATGGGTCTGCCCAGAACCCCCAGACGAGGGTCCAGCAGCATGGCCCTCAAGGGCACCCTGATATCCTAGGCCGCCCTGTGAACTGATGCTCTGTCTGACACAGCACGAGCCCCGACCTCCTGTCAGCCAGCCACATAGTGCGACCCATATCCTGCAGGTGGGCTCTGTCTTGGTTAGTGCCCGTCATCTCCTGCGAACCTGGGTATGCAGGTATCTGACCCCAGAAGGTAGCACAAATCCCTGCCTATGGGGGAACCTGAATCACAGCAGAGTAATCCTCCTACCTCATGGCAGGAATGTGGATGTGGAGATGCTTGTACTACTCTAGAGTGGGAGCCAGCTACATGGCCCATGAGTCCATGCCCACTTAGGTGGGGCAGCTGGGCACAAGCAGGCATTGTGTCCCTCAGCCTGAGACCCCTTAAAAACACAGCCTTTTGGTGCCTGGACCAGGAAGCCAGAGAGCACGCCTCTTGTGCCTCTTGGCCCAAATCCTAAACCTTGGTGGGGTTTTCCAGGCCACATGACCCACAACCCCACTCTGGAATCCTTGTTTGGGCAGGACCCCTGACGTGGAAAACAGCACTCTTCCTTTCCCCCAGAAAGACAGCAAACTCTTGGGAACCGGCTAAAAACCCCAGATAGGAAGAACCTCCCATGGACCCATGTAGCAACCCTATCATTCCGAGGCCATCCTGGATTTAGGGTCCAGACAGAAAAGCCTCTGCTACTGCTCCCAAGCATCCGAATTTCAAATCCTGAGTAGCTGCTATCAGGGTCTGCAGATCGGGCCTGCCATAACTTCGCTCCTAATTCTTCCCCGAGTTGCTGTCTGAAGACTTGGTTCCCAAAGTCGTGACCACATGACCTCCACGATGGGACATCCAGAACCAAACAGCATCACTGGGCCTGCTCTCCCGAGGTAACTCTGCACACCTCAGCTGCCCAAACCTTCCAGAATGGGAGAAACATTCAAGGCACCTGAACCCACACCAATTTCATAGGCTGCTCTGGAAAAAATACGCTTTCTGACTGACACACCTTCAGCACCTACCTGCAGGAAGATACGCACGTCAATGGACCTGAGTCTGAAGATTGAACCTGACATGACCCTAGAAAGTCATCCAAAACCTAGCTTAGGTTTTCAGGCCTCTGTCCCTCAGGCCTGTTCTGGAAAACCAACTTATGGCCCAACGTGTGGCCCCTAGCCATAC
>NW_019158120.1:0-1893 GCF_002288905.1 Enhydra lutris kenyoni | reverse complement strand
TTCTTTTTCAATATTCCTTTGGGTATTCGAGGTCTTTTCTGGTTCCATATAAATTTTAAGATTATTTGTTCTATTTCTTTGAAAAAAATGGGTGGGATTTTGGTAGGGATTGCATTAAATGTGCAGATTGCTTTAGGTAGCTTAGACATTTTCACAATATTTGTTCTTCCAATCCAGGAGCATGGAATATTTTCCCATTTCTTTGTGTCTTCCTCAATTTCTTTCATGAGTACTTTATAGTTTTCTGAGTACAGGCTCTTTGCCTCTTTCGTTAGATTTATTCCTAGGTATCTTATGGTTTTGGGTGCAATTGTGAATGGGATTGACTCCTTAATTTCTCTTTCTTCTGTCTTGTTGTTGGTGTAGAGAAATGCAACTGATTTCTGTGCATTGACTTTATATCCTGACACTTTACTGAATTCCTGTACAAGTTCTAGCAGTTTTGGAGTGGAGTCTTTTGGGTTTTCCACATATAGTATCCTATCATCTGCAAACAGTGATAGTTTGACTTCTTCTTTGCCGATTTGGATGCCTTTAATTTCCTTTTGTTGTCTGATTGCTGAGGCTAGGACTTCTAGTACTATGTTGAATAGCAGTGGTGATAACGGACATCCCTGCCACGTTCCTGACCTTAGCGGAAAAGCTTTCAGTTTTTCTCCATTGAGAATGATATTTGCGGTGGGTTTTTCATAGATGGCTTTGATAATATTGAGGTATGTACCCTCTATCCCTACACTTTGAAGAGTTTTAATCAAGAAGGGATGCTGCCCTTTGTCAAATGCTTTTTCAGCATCTATTGAGAGTATCATATGGTTCTTGTTCTATCTTTTATTAATGTGTTGTATCACATTGATTGATTTACAGATGTTGAACCAACCTTGCAGCCCTGGAATAAATCCCACTTGGTCGTGGTGAATAATCCTTTTAATGTACTGTTGGATCCTATTGGCTAGGATTTTGGTGAGAATTTTCACATCTGTGTTCATCAAGGATATTGGTCTGGAATTCTCTTTTTTGGTGGGATCCTTGTCTGGTTTTGGGATCAAGGTGATGCTGGCCTCATAAAATGAGTTTGGAAGTTTTCCTTCCATTTCTATTTTTTGGAACAGTTTCAGGAGAATAGGAATTAATTCTTCTTTAAATGTTTGGTAGAATTCCCCTGGGACGCCGTCTGGCCCTGGGCTTTTGTTTGTTTGGAGATTTTTGATGACTGTTTCAATCTCCTTACTGGTTATGGGTCTGTTCAGGTTTTCTATTTCTTTCTGGTTCAGTTGTGGTAGTTGATATGTTTCTAGAAATGTATTCATTTCTTCCAGATTGTCGAATTTGTTGGCTTAGAGTTGCTCATAGTATGTTCTTACAATTGTTTGTATTTCTTTGGTGTTGGTTGTGATCTCTCCTCTTTCCTTCATGATTTTATTTATTTGGGTCCTTTCTCTTTTCTTTTTGATAAGTCTGGCCAGGGGTTTATCAATCTTATTAATTCTTTCAAAGAACAGCTCCTAGTTTCGTTGATTTGTTCTATTGTTTTTTGTTTGTTTGTTTGTTTGTTTTGGTTTCTATTTCATTGATTTCTGCTCTGATCTTTATGATTTCTCTTCTCCTGCTGGGTTTAGGCTTTCTTTGTTGTTCTTTCTCTAGCTCTTTTAGGTGTAGGGTTAGGTTGTGTATTTGAGACCTTTCTTGTTTCTTGAGAAAGGCTTGTATCACTATATATTTTCCTCTCAGGACTGCTTTTGCAGTGTTCCACAGATTTTGAACCATTGTGTTTTCATTATCAATTGTTTCCATGAATTTTTTCAATTCTTCTTTAATTTCCTGGTTGACCCTTTCATTCTTTAGAAGGATGCTGTTTAGTCTCCATGTATTTGGGTTCTTTCCAAATTTCCTCTT
>NW_019158119.1:974-1893 GCF_002288905.1 Enhydra lutris kenyoni | reverse complement strand
TTTTGAGTTTATTTTCGTGTGTGGTGTAAGGAAATGATCCAATTTCATTTTTCTGCATGTGGCTGTCCAATTTTCCCAACACCATTTATTGAAGAGGCTGACTTTTTTCCATTGGACATTCTTTCCTGCTTTGTCGAAGATTACTTGACCATAGAGTTGAGGGTCTATTTCTGGGCTCTCTATTCTGTTCCATTGATCTATGTGTCTGTTTTTGTGCCAGTACCATGCTGTCTTGATGACAGTTTTGTAATAGAGCTTGAAGTCCGGAGTTGTGATGCCACCAACTTTGGCTTTCTTTTTCAATATTCCTTTGTCTATTCGAGGTCTTTTCTGGTGCCATATAAATTTTAGGATTATTTGTTTCATTTCTTTGAAAAAGATGGATGGTACTTTGATAGTAATTGCATTAAATGTGTAGATTGCTTTAGGTAGCATAGACATTTTCACAATATTTATTCTTCCAATCCAGGAGCATGGAACATTTTTCCATTTCGTTGTGTCTTCCTCAATTTCTTTCATGAGTACTTTATAGTTTTCTGAGTATAGATTCTTAGCCTCTTTGGTTAGGTTTATTCCTAGGTATCTTATAGTTTTGGGTGACATTGTAAATGGGATTGACTCCTTAATTTCTCTTTCTTCTGTCTTGTTGTTGGTGTAGAGACATGCAACTGATTTCTGTGCATTGATTTTATATCCTGACACTTTACTGAATTCCTGTAGAGGTTCTAGTAGTTTTGGGGTGGAGTCTTTTGGGTTTTCCACATATAGTATCATATCATCTGCGAAGAGTGATAGTTTGACTTCTTCTTTGCTGATTTGGATGCCTTTAATTTCCTTTGTTGTCTGATTGCTGAGGCTAGGACTTCTAGTACTATGTTGAATAGCAGTGGTGATAATGGACATCCCTGCCGTGTTCCTT
>NW_019158119.1:0-874 GCF_002288905.1 Enhydra lutris kenyoni | reverse complement strand
CAAGACAGAAGAAAGAGAAATTAAGGAGTCAATCCCATTTACAATGGGATTGACTCCTTAATTTCTCTTTCTTCTGTCTTGTTGTTGGTGTAGAGACATGCAACTGATTTCTGTGCATTGATTTTATATCCTGACACTTTACTGAATTCCTGTAGAGGTTCTAGTAGTTTTGGGGTGGAGTCTTTTGGGTTTTCCACATATAGTATCATATCATCTGCGAAGAGTGATAGTTTGACTTCTTCTTTGCTGATTTGGATGCCTTTAATTTCCTTTGTTGTCTGATTGCTGAGGCTAGGACTTCTAGTACTATGTTGAATAGCAGTGGTGATAATGGACATCCCTGCCGTGTTCCTGACCTTAGCAGAAAAGCTTTCAGTTTTTGTCCATTGAGAATGATATTTGTGGTGGGTTTTTCATAGATGGCTTTGAAAATATTGAGGTATGTGCCCTCTATCCCTATACTTTGAAGAGTTTTGATCAGGAAGGGATACTGTACTTTGTCAAATGCTTTTTCAGCATCTATGGAGAGTATCCTATGTTTCTTGTTCTTTCTTTTATTAATGTGTTGTATCACATTGATTGATTTGTGGATGTTGAACCAGCCTTGCAGCCCTGGAATAAATCCCACTTGGTCGTGGTGCATAATCCTTTTAATGTACTGTTGAATCCTATTGGCTAGTATTTTGGTGAGAATTTTCGCATCTGTGTTCATCAAGGATATTGGTTTGTAATTCTCTTTTTTGATGGGATCCTTGTCTGGTTTGGGATCAAGGGAATGCTGGCCTCATAAAATGAGTTTGGAAGTTTTCCTTCCATTTCTATTTTTTGGAACAGTTTCAGGAGAATAGGAATTAATTCTTCTTTAAATGTTTGG
>NW_019158118.1:0-1895 GCF_002288905.1 Enhydra lutris kenyoni | reverse complement strand
GGAGAAGGGAGTTGGGGGAAATTGGAAGGGGAGGTGAACCATGAGACTATGGACTCTGAAAAACAATCTGAAGGATTTGAAGAGGTGGGGGGTGGGAAGTTGGGGGAACCAGGTGGTGGGTATTAGAGAGGGCACAGATTGCATGGAGCACTGGGTGTGGTACAAAAACAATGAATACTGTTATGCTGAAAATAAATTTTAAAAATGATTAAAAAAAAAATCTGACCTTAGAATTACCATTTGCAACAGCCTGTGATACAAAGCAGCAACAGCCCCAGGGTGTTTCCACACAAGACAAGAAGAGTTTATGACAAACAGACAGGGGTGGATGGGATCCGGGAAACATAGCAAAGGTGAATAGACACATTGAAGTATCCCTTGGTTATGGGCTGAACTGTGTGCCCACCATTCTTCCCCCAAAACACGTATGTTGACATCCTGACCTCCAGGACCTCAGAATGTGGCCTTATTTGGAAATAGGCCCATTGCAGATACAATTGGTTAAGGTGAGGTCACACTGGAGTAGAGGGGGCCCCTAATTCAGTGACTGGTGTCCTGATAAAAAGGGGAAATTTGGAGCCAGAAGGAGCACACAGAGAGAATGCCATATGATGCGGTAGGCAGAGATGGGGGTGAGGCACCTATCAAACAAGGAACACCAAAGACTGCTAGCAAACCACCAGGACCCAGGAATGAGGCATGGGCCAGATTCTCCCTCACAGCCTTGGGAGGGAGCCAACCCTGCCGACAGCTTGATCGTGGATGTCTAGCCTCTACAACTGTGAGGCAATCAACGTTTGTCGTTTAAGCCACCCTGTCTGTGGCAGCCCTAGCAAATGACTTCACTCACTTAACCAGTTCCTTAGTAAGTGCTAAACACTAATTACCAGAATACCTCTGTATAGAATTAGTAATAATCACATTCATATAGCAGATGGAAGAAGCAAAAAGAAGAGGAATAGGTTTGGATTAATTCTAGTTGTTTTATTTCTACATTTTATATGTCTATCCATCTACCTAATCTCCCTCCATAATTCAGTTAACCACATAGAAAACTGTCCGCCAATCTTGTCCCACATAGAGGCGGGAGTCCTTCTCAGCTTCCTCTCCCTGTTGCTGTGCATTCTAAGCCTGTTAGAGGTAACTGTGCTTCAGATTCTGCTGACCAAGGGGCCAGACCAATTAAATAGTGCCTCTCACCGAGTGGTGCTTCAACAACACTCCTGTTGGGTGTGCCACAGGTCACATCCAGGAAATTAAACTATCTTTTGTGCAACTACTGTGTACAGGGCTCAAGGTGAGGCACTTGGGGACAAGACATACATTAATAATTAACTATTAAGCTGAACATTAACAAGAATACAGAGGTCATTTTTGCAGCTTTTTATTAATAATACCCTGGACAGAAAAAAATACTGTGGATTGTAGAGCTAAATCACAGGACTTCTTTGAATTTATGATAGGTTTTTATGCTTCCAAGGTCTAAAAATGCCTAATTACAGCATTTCCCTCCTCCTTATGAAGAGTTACATTCTCTAAGGGTCCCTACTTCCTGGACATTTGCCAAGTGAAGCCCTGTCACCTAGAAACATAATTACCAATAAAGTCATAGGTAATTTATTATTGTATGATTATAATAAATCATTTTACATATACCTCTTCCATTTTTTTAAATCATTTTTGAAATTTATTTTCAGCATAACAGTATTCATTGTTTTTGTACCACATCCAGTGCTCCATGCAATCCGTGCCCTCTCCAATACCCACCACCTGGATCCCCCAACCTCCCACCCCCCACCTCTTCAAACCCTTCAGATTGTTTTTCAGAGTCCATAGTCTCATGGTTCACCTCCCCTTTCAATTTCCCCCAACTCCCTTCTCCTCTCTAACTCCCC
>NW_019158117.1:0-1895 GCF_002288905.1 Enhydra lutris kenyoni | reverse complement strand
ACAAATTTCTTACCTCTAGATTAGTATTACTCTGCACAATATAATTGTATTACTTTGCAAATGTTTGCTTCTCTTTAGTAGTAACTTCTAAATTATCAAGACTCTGAAACTAAGTTAAAAATCCAAATTTCGTAATAAGACTTTGCTAAAAATCACTGGAAGTCTCTAGGAAGTGTGTGTGTGTGTGTGTGTGTGTGTGTGTGTGTGTGTGTGTACGTGTGTGTGCATGCACACGTGCATCTGTGTGTGTGTGTATACAAAAAATTACCTAGGTGGCATAATTTTCTTAGATTAATCAAAACTTGAAATAATATCCCTGTAGTGTTCCCTAGATCACCTTCAGGGTCATATTTCCCACTCATACTTTGCAAATCAAGAACACGGAACATAAATATAGTTAAAATGTGAAAATGGTAATTAATTTTGATCTTGCTTAAACCATAACCATGTATGGTAGAGAAACATGTATTTTCTCTTTTCAGTGGGGAATGTCAATATTGCAGGTTAAAAAAGAGGAAGTCATGCCGATTCCAGAACTCTAAGCACCACTCTTTCATCTTTGCAAGAAGTGAGACTTGAGTTATCCTTTATTTGGGAGAAAAAAATAAAACAATAACAAAGAAGTTTCTCTAGAGGGTGAGCAGATCTGCAACTATCTGGACCATATATCTTTGAAACATTTCTTATGTGGCTTCTTTCCTCCCAGTTATCTGTACGTTACTGCTTATTTTCAGGGGATTTTTATGTATAGATTCTTGTCAAGATGTTACTTGTAGGGGATCAGGAGCAAAGATACAAAAGACAATAGGAAAGGTCTGCTAGCTTGATCTTCTACTCAAGAATATATTGTTCTGCCCTGGTGCCAGCTCAAACGTGATCATACTTCAAGGTGAATAATTCTCCCTACAATAGATGTTCTGATATCAAATTACTACATGGACAGCATAAGACCAGACCACATCCCTGTAGGTGTGAGTGGGGTTTTAACTAAGGAGAGTGGAATTCTGACTGCAAATTATTCCATGACAAAAATGAAAGACAAAGATGTAAGCCTTTCAGTGGAAGTCCCAAAGAAGCTGTTCTCAGCATCCTAGGGGCAGTTTTGAATAGAGGTGCTTAAAATAATCCTGAGCGGTAAACTTGATTTTGTTAAGCAGCATCATGTTAGCACCTGTGCCCAACATCATCCTGGGAAGCCCCCTGGCATTGAATCACAGCTGGTGGCATCGGCATGTAGTCCCATTCAAGAGCTGTCATAGCTTGTTTGCACCAGACTTCCCTTCCCTTCCCCATAATAGTTTACAACCTTAACTCCATTTCCATGGGAGAGAGGATGAGCAGGGTGAGAACTTTGCCTTGAGATGGCAGCAAGTAACCAATGGAGGAAGGAGTGACCATTGGAAAGAACAGCATTAGTCCACAATGTGATTGTGGTTGATGTGGCCAGTGACTGTCAGGCCTAAACAGAAATTTTCTATAATACCGAAGGAGGAAAACCTGCTAAAAGACTAGATATCGTACATCCACGTGTGAATATAGGCACTTTAGCCATTTTGATTCAGTCATATGTTCAGTATAACATTTGCAATTAAATGTTTTTATTGAAGTTTTAACCTGTATGGGAGAAGATATTTCATATATCCAATAAGGGATTAATATTCAAAACACACAAAGAATTTACATAACTCAACACCAGAATCAACCCAAATGAGCCCATTAAAATGGGCAGAGGACCTGAATAGACATTTTTCCAAAGACATCGAGATGGCCAGCAGATGTAAGATGCTCATCACCATTAATCATTAGGGAAATGCACACCAAAATCGCAACGAGGCTTCGCCTCACACTGGCCAGCATGATGAAAATCGAAAGCACAAGAAATAACAAGTGTTGCC
>NW_019158116.1:0-1896 GCF_002288905.1 Enhydra lutris kenyoni | reverse complement strand
CCCACCAGTCACTGTGAGAGATGAAAACTGATAATAGGGAGGATGAACAACACACATCTTTATCATTGATTTTTTACTCTGGCCTTCAAAGTTATCATTCAGTAGCTCTAATTAGATGACCAAGGGAAATCTATAGTTTTTTAGACTAGCTAAATTTTTTAAAAGATTTTATTTATTTATTTATTTATTTAGAGAGTGTGAGGGGTTGGGGGCAGAGGGAGAGAGAGAATCTCAAACCGACTCTGCACTGCGTACAGAGCCCAATGTGGGGCTTCATCCCGCAACCCTGAGATTACAACCTGAACCGAAATCAAGAGTAGGATGCTTAACTAACTGAGCCACTCTGTCCCCTAGACTAGTTAAATTCCTAACAAAAATCTCAGCTTACTTTTTGAATTCAGCAATTAGACAACAGATTATTTAATTAAAATCCTTTGTATTTCATAAAAAAGTATGATACAAAAAAGATTAATAACCTACACAGGTATATTTAGCACCCAGCCTAAGAAATACATTATTACTGATATTGTTCAACCTCCATGTATTTCATAGTACACATATTCTACAATGGTTCTTTTCTTCTAACATTTTCTTCTAACAATCACATAACATTTGTGATTTGGAATCACACAACTAGTGTTGTGCAAGTTGACAGAATAGTGAGATTCCATTCTCACTATTGAGATGGTGATATTGGCACTAGTTCATTTTCACTGCTATGTGGTATTCCATTGTATAACTATAGAGAATCTGTAATATTATAACGTCTCAAGTAAGGGAGGTGATTGTCCTAGTCAAACTCTTTGTACAGGTACCCCTAGAGTCTTGGGCCCATTTCTGTGTTCTATCTTTTAAGATGAGGAGTAGTAAACTGGTATATCTAGATAGATGTGAATTCATGATTAATTGATACTACTGATGAATGGTGAAGTAGTTAGGGATTGTTTTGATTGCAGTGGTGGATGGTAGAGAGGGCTATCTTTATAAATATGTCTTTAAGTGATACCAGTAAGAGGACTAGACCATGCATGAAGGCAATTTCTTCTCCCCACCAATGTTCAAACTTGAATTCACTAGCTGAATTATTAGTTATATAGAAGGGATTCAATTCAGAGGTGTTTGTGAGGATAATATCTATGGTTACATAAGTTTCTGAAGCTATTGTATCTTTTATTGGAGACATTATATCTAACTTTAAAAAATTAATGTTCACTTGGTGTATAAATGATACTGTGTCATATTTTGGAAGTCTTGATGTGTATTTTTTTTTCATTTTTGCCCTATGTTGTCAATAATAAACAACATAGTTAAATGTCCCCCGACCTCACAGAAATTTGGCTGTAACCCTTTAACCTATTAATTTCATACTCATTATACGTTGATCAACAGCCAACCTGTTTCAGGCTGCAAAATGTAGAACTGCAATTTAAATATGTTATTAAGCTTGTATTGCTGTAAATAATAGTTTTAGAAACAAAGAGAGTTGTGATGATACAAAGTAAAATCCTTGGGTTAGGGACCACATCTTATATGCCCTACTATCTATGTCTGTTCCTTAGAGTATTGCCTGGAAAAATCAAAGTACATAATTAATATTGGTTTAATTTAAAGAACTACTGTTTCTCAATAACCATAGAAACTGTCCGTGTCATCAGTGGTAAGGAAGAATCTAGATTCATATTCACATGTTTATTCTCTGTGTACAAAATTTCATGTAGTCATTGCTTACTGTGAACTATAGGGGAGAAGGAAAAAGTATTAGGTGCTGGGATAAAATAGATTTGAAGCCAGTGGTTTAGTTTTGAGCACATGATAAACACATTATAACTACAACTCAACAAAACAACATATTTGTTTTCTGGAGTGCAGAAGCGTTCAAGAAATACAGCAGAAAAG
>NW_019158115.1:0-1897 GCF_002288905.1 Enhydra lutris kenyoni | reverse complement strand
TGGGGTTCTACTGTATGGCTCAGGGACCACACGTTGGGCCATATGTTGGTTTTCCAGAACAGGCCGGAGGGACAGAGGCCTGAAAACCTAAGCTAGGTTTTGGATGAGGTGCTAGGGGCATGTCAGGTTGAATCTTCGGACTCAGGCCCATTGAAGTGCGTGTATTCCTGGAGGTAGGTGCTGACAGTGTCTCATACTGCGCCTTTCTTCCAGAGCGGCCTATGAAATTGGGGTGGGTTCAGGTGCCTTGCAGGTGTCTCCCATTCTGGATGGTTTGGGCAACTGAGACGGGCAGAGTTTCCTCGGGAGAGCAGGCCCAGTGATGCGGTGTGGTTCTCGGGGTCCCATCCTGGAGGGCATGTGTTCAAACTTTGGGAACGAAGTCTCCAGACAGCAACTCGGGGAAGAATTTTGAGTGAGGTTATGGCAGGCCCGATGTGCAGACCCTGAAAGCAGCTCCTCAGGATTTGAAATTCGGGTGCCTGGGAGGCAGTAGCAGAGGGTTTTGTCTCTGGACTGTATACCTAGGATGGTCTTGGAATGGACGGGTGAGCACATGGCTCCATGGGATATTCTCCCTTTCTGGGGATTCTGCCAGGCTCCCAAGAGTTTGGTGTTTTTCTGGGGGACGGGAAGAGTGCTCTTTTCCATCTCAGGGGTCCTGCCCAAACAGGGATTCCAGAGACGGGTTGTGGGTCACGTGGCCTGGACAAACCCACCAAGGGTTAGGATTTGGGGCTATGGGCACAGTAGGTTCTCTCTGTGGGATCCTGGTCCAGCCCCGACAGGCTGTGCTTGAAAGGGGTCTCAGGCTAAGAGTCACAATGCCTGTTTTTGCCTAGTTGCCCCTCCTGAGTGGGCGTGGTCTCATGGGCCATGCAGGTGGCTCCCACTCTGAAAGTAGTACCACCATGTCAAGATCCACTTTCCTGCCATGGGGAAGGAGGAGTACTCTGTTGTGCTTCAGGTACACACAAGGGCAGGGTTATGCACTACCTTCTGGGGTCAATACCTGCATACGCAGGTTCGCAAGAGATGACGGGCTCTGCCCCAGACAGAGCCCACCTGCAGGATATGGGTCGCGCTATGTGGCCGGCTGACAGGAAGCCGGGACTCGGGGTGTGTGAGACAGAGCACAAGTTCACAGTGCAGCCTATGATATCAGGGTGCCCTTGAGGGCCATGCTGCTTGACCCTCATCTGGGGATTCTGGGCAGACCCGTAGGACCTTTCTTCCGTCCGGTGGGCAGGCAGAAGGCAGCTTTGTTTTTCCAGAATTCCCAATATGGATGGCCTGTAGGCAAGGTGGGTGAGGATGGAATCCTGAAAACAAAGCTATGCTTATGTTCAGTGCCGAGTCCATAACAGTTCCAATGTGCAGCGTCTGTTTCGAGATCTCAAGCATCTGAGGATGAACGAGTGTGAGATGTCTGCTCACGCTGGAATTTGTATCCATGATGACCCACGAATACTCGTGCGGCCTCAAGAAGCCTTGGCGGCTTTCCAAAGTTGGAGCTTGTGAGCTGCTGCAAACAGCAAGGTGTCCTTCAGCAGGACAGGGGAAGTCCAGTTAGAGGGATCAGGGTCCCCATATGGAAAGATTCGAGAGCAGAGCTCTCCGAATCGATGCCTGAAACTCCACCTCCGTTACCACTGAAGCCTAAGAACAGGGCAGCTTTGATCTAGTGGCTCTGCTTCGCAGTTCCAAGGGATCTGAGTTGACGGAGGTTCTCAGTCTGACGGGTCACAATGCTGCTTGGTGTCCAGGGAGACCTTAAAATGTGGCGGTAGCTCTGGGGCCATCAGGAACCTCCTAGCCTGTAGGTTGGTCCCCGTTCCCAAGAGCAAAGTTTCTTCTCAGGACCAGAGGCGTTCTACTCTATGGCTCAGGGACCACA
>NW_019158114.1:0-1899 GCF_002288905.1 Enhydra lutris kenyoni | reverse complement strand
ATGGGCTGGAACTCACAACCCTGAGATCAAGACCTGAGCTGAAATCAAGATTCAAGATGGTTAACTGATTGAGCCACCCTGGTGCCCCTAAATTGCTTCCACCTCTTAAACAGATCTGACCATATGTGACTAGTAATCCTTTGAGGAAAGGAAAACATGGGAACAACCACCAGATTTCAGGGCAAGAAGTTTCTGGAAAGGAGCCTCCTTTTCTTGGAATATCAGATGGCTCTTTACAGCCAAGACCTGCAGTAGTTAGCACACAACCTGAGGCCATCCTGACAAGACTACTAATCCTTCGTTGTCATCATCATAAACCCTCACCGAGCTTTGCCATTCAAAGATAGTTTATCACTTCATCTGGATGTGGTCAGGCCCTAAGGAAATGATGGTAACCTGCCCAGAGTAAACTGATCTCAACTTTGAAATAACTGCATATTAACTTATAGAGTCAATAACCCCTGACAGGAAAGATTAGAGTAGGAGACCTGCAAACCAAACCTCCTCAAACACTAAGTCAAGAACTTGGAAGTTGCTTATTTCCTCAGAAGACCCTAAACACACTTACCATACAGGCACTGGAGCTAAGCACTTCCCGTGTCACCATTTTGGAGCTCTGCATCCTTGGAAAATTGACTTTGCTTCTATGAATCGGAGTCTTCCTTTTTTTTTTTTAGATTTTATTTATTTGTGATAAAGAGAGCTTGAGAGAGAGAGAGAGAGATCACAAGAAGGGGGAGTGGGAGAGGGAGAAGCAAGCTCCCTGACCATCAGGGAGCCCAATGTGGGACTCGATCCTAGGACTCTGGGACCATGAACTGAGCTGAAGGCAGCTGCTTAACCCACGGAGCCACCCAGGTGCCCTCGTTCTTTAAATGTCTCTACCATTAACTCCTACCTGAAGGCATTATTGAAAAGATCAGAAATACCTATAAAGTAGGGGCACTTTACAAATGTCACATGAGTATTACTGTCACCTGTATCTTGATATGGGCATGTGCCTGCCACCCAGATCGAAATACCCATGTTCTGTATCCAAGTATCCTTTCCCCAAAATTTTACTGGAGAAAAGCTGATAATTCATTTTAACTTCCTTTCCTAATATCACAACAGAATACAATTCCCGATTTTGCAAATTGCTTTTGTTAGTTTCCTATAGACCAACTGCTTTGTCTGATGTTTCCTAGAAAGCCCTCTCCAGGTCAGGCTGTGGGGCGTGTCACTTCCACGGAACTCCCTACAGGGAAGTACTTTCTTTTGCAGGATGAGGATTCTTATTTTAGCATGCACCCTAGAAAATGACACATAAAGGAATTTGCCAGAGTGGTTATTCATATTATTTTAGGTTCTTATGGCTCTCTACCCTCCAAATACAGCACTATTCTCTCGTCTTCACTGGCATTAAGGGATGGCAGCAAAACTTAATATAAAAAAACTGTCTCTGTAAAGGGTTTAGAGGCAGGTCTCAAAGATGATTAAAGGATCAGAAAACCTAATGTGTAGAGAAAGTGAAAGACACCAATGTACTTTATCTAATGGAGGCAAGAAACCAGACGTCCCCTACTGAAAAATGGAACAAGAGAAAATGAAGTGTGAGGGATGGGGAGAAAGATCTGCAGTCTTCTTAAATGTGGCTATGAGTTATCTTAAGATGTGTCAACCCTCCTCTTTTGGAGACTTAAAAGATGTGGTCTGGATAGATCTACTGGGGACAGGTTTGTTCAGTCCTACATGTATCCTTGCCCATGGGCCGACAGATGGATCAAATGACCTCTCAGCATCCCTTCCAGCCCACACTTCTGTTTTTCTATGATTGTTGGACTGGTATGAAAGCTGAGTCAGATTTGCCCTTGCAATTTTGAGGAGGAGTCAGCTGCTTAAAAAAAAAAAAAAAAAAAA
>NW_019158113.1:0-1899 GCF_002288905.1 Enhydra lutris kenyoni | reverse complement strand
GCATTTCTATTTTTTGAAATTTTTTTTAATTTTAGTTTAGTTTAGTCCAGTTTATTCCTTTTTTATTTTTATTTTCTAATATTCATATAGAGTTAAACTTCAAAGTAATCCCCTTTCCCCAATCAATACTACCCCTACAGGTAAACCAATTTTTAATCCCCCTTTAGCCTAGGAAAGTTGAGTCCTTTAACAAAGATATCAAGATACATCCAGGAAGAATCAAAACAACCTTCCTCACCCACACTGAGAATTTATAACCACTCTCCCATCTTTTTCTTCCACCAGTGTTTCTGTGTTTTTGTGTTTGTCCTGATAGTATACAAATCTTACACTTGGGGTTCTTTTCGACAAGGTTCTTCCTTTATTTGCATATATATAATTTTTTTTCTCTTCTTAAATACTTTTATCAGTCATTTTGTTTGTCTGTTTTTGTTTGTATACCTCATAAATCTTACCTTGGGTCCAATTTGGGCTGAAACTTCTCTTTCATCTTCCCTTTCTTTCCTCTCTCTCTCCCTCTCTTTTTTTTTTTTTTCTTTTTCCTTTCTTTTTTCTCTCATTTGGGTGGGGAATCCTGATTGCTCAGAACTGTTCCAGGGTGCACCCAGACTGCACCACGGTCGATACAACCAGCTATATCTGTTCAGTCATCTCTCATCAAAATGACTAGGAGGAGGAATGCCCAACAGAAGAAAAATACAGAGGATGGACCTTCTGCAACAGAGCTAACGGCTATCAACATAGACAATATGTCGGAAAGAGAATTCAGGCTAACAATTAGCCAGGCAATAGCTAGGTTGGAGAAAGCCATGGATGACCAAATGGAATTGATTAGGGCCGAGCTGAAAGCGACCAGACAGGATGTTCACAATGTTAGGGCAGAGCTAAAACCTACCAGGGCTGAGGTTCACAATGCTCTCAATGAGTTCCAATCCAATCTAAATTCTCTCAAAGCTAGGGTAACTGAGACAGAAGATAGAATTAGTGATCTGGAGGATAAACAGATAGAGAGAAAGGATCAAGAGGAAGCCTGGAACAAACAGCTTAGAAACCATGAAAACAGAATCAGGGAAATAAATGCCGCCATGAAACGTTCCAACGTCAGAATCATTGGAATCCCTGAAGGGGAGGAGAAAGAAAGAAGTCTAGAAGATATAGTGGAACAAGTTCTTCAGGAAAATTTTCCCAATCTCGCAAATGGAACCAGCGTTCATGTACTAGAGGCCGAACGGTCTCCACCCAAGATGATAGATTCCAGAAAAACATCAAGACACCTGATAGTCAAATTGAGGAATCATAATTGTAGGTATAATCTCTTGAAAGCCGCTAGGACAAAGAGTCTCCTTACTTACAGAGGAAAGCCCATCAGACTAACGTCAGACCTGTCCACAGAGACCTGGCAAGCCAGAAAGGGCTGGCAAGATATATTCAGGGTACTAAATGAGAAGAACATGCAGCCAAGAATACTTTATCGAGCAAGACTGACATTCAAAATGGATGGAGAGATAAAGAGTTTCCAAGACCGGCAAGGCTTAAAAGACTATGCAACCACCAAGCCAACACTGCAGGAAATATTAAGGGGGGCTCTATAAAAGAGGAAAAATCCTAAGAATAGCATTGAACAGAAATATAGAGACAATCTACAGAAAGAAAGACTTCAAAGGTAACATGATGTCAAAAAAAACGTATCTATCAATAATCACTCTCAATGTGAATGGCCTAAATGTGCCCATAAAATGGCACAGGGTTGCAGATTGGATAAAACGACAGGACCCATCCATATGTTGTCTACAAGTGACCCATTTTGAACCTAAAGATATACCCAGACTGAAAGTGAAGGGATGGAGAAGCATCTTTCATGCCAATGGGCCTCAAAAGAAGGCCAGGGTAGCGATTCTC
>NW_019158112.1:0-1900 GCF_002288905.1 Enhydra lutris kenyoni | reverse complement strand
CCTTCCCAGAATCCCTAGGACTCTGTCCACACTCTTTGACAGCCTTTGACCCTGCCCACATTTTATAGGCTAAATGCCGCCTCCCCCAACACCTCAGGGAGCCTGGACCCCTGAGACTCCCGAGGGTACCAAGGGAGGCGTGTCACATGCTCTTTACGGCAGGTGGGCGCTGACCCTGTGTGACCTGTGGGCTTCCCCTCTTCCTGACGTGGCTCTTTCTGGGACTAACTGTGCCTGCCCTCTCTGACCCATAACTTACAATTGGGTGCTCGCTTCCTGTGGACATACATGGCAGAGACAGTGATGAGCAGCAATAGCTTCGGGCCCAGGGTTACAGCCATCAAGAATGGAGTAGATGGCCTTGACTCTGGAAAAGAAGGGATAGGAGGCACCATCAGAGGGGGGCACCCTGGAGTCCATTCCCTGGGTCCTCCACTTACTCTATCTGAAGTGACTCAGGCTTATCAACGCTCTGAAGCTCATGAATTCTTCTCCTGCTCAAGGCAGAATTCGGGTAAGATGTTCCTCACCTCACTCACCCCTTTCTCACTGCCAGGTGTCCTTATTGAGGGAAGAGGTGAGGAGAACGAGCACTCAGGAATGGGTAAGTTTGGTTTACTGAATTGGTTCTCACACCCAGTGGAGCAGGTCCTACAGCCTCTGTCTGATGAGCCAGCAGGCTCCTAGTTTACAGAGGGTGGACAGATGAGGTGGCTTAGACCCAGGGAAACCCCTCACTGCTGGCCTGCAGGATGACTCTGAGACTTTGTCTTTGGACCAGGACAGAGCCAGACTCTCTGGGCCATAGGGACAAATGTCTGCCTGGCCTCAAGAAGTGAAAACAGATATCACGGTCATTGAGGGGCAAGGCTGCCCTGCTTTGCTCTACGCACATGGTTTGACGACTTCCATGTACAGAGGTGAGGAGAGAGTACTCAGGATGACCTGACCTCAGGAGACCTGCTGGCTGGACAAATAGTGGGGAAGCAAGGAAATGGGGTCTAATGCTAAGGAGAGTTTCAAACACCATCAGGCCACCTGAACCCCATTGCCACTGTCGGCTGACGTCTGTCTCTTGGACATAGACTGTTGATCTGGAAGGACAGCTTCCGATTTTTTGACTTTATACAATGACTCATTTTTGTTTTTATATTTGAATTTTAAAAATCCAATTTTTTTTGAAATATAGAGTAATCTTAAAGGAAGGAGTAGGTCCTCAGCATATTTGCCCTGGCATGTTAGAGGATGTCAGGTCTCTGCTTTGGGGCTGCTGGACTTTTTCTGAGTTGAAAGAAATTGGCCATGTTTGTACCTGTTTCTAGAGGGGAGCCAGCAATAGAAGGCTTGAGGAACTGGGGGTACAGAGGCTAAACCATTCCTCTCCATTTAAAACAACTCACAAAGAACAGGCAGCTTGCTTCCTCTCTGTCTGAGGCTGAGTCTTGTCGTGCTGAATTGTGTCAATATCTCCCTTTGCCAGTCCTACTTCCTTCACTCTCTCACGCAGGTGAATCGGGCAGCACCCCACAGTTAGCTTTCTCTCTTCCCATATCATCTGAGAGTCCCCTTCCTGGGTCACCTGATGTGTGGAGTTTATCTGGTTGGGGTCTGGAAAGCCAACTCTGATGGGCCCATTTGGACTGGGGTCTCTTTCTGCCAGCTGGTCATGAGGCCCCCAGCCCTGTGGGAGGTAGAACAGGATAGGTGTCGGCTTGCCCTGCCCTTGTCACTGCTGAAACCTCACCACGGTGACCTGGGCTGGTGTAAGCAGAGGAGGGGAGTATCCTGGCATTCTTATGACGTGATGATTTAAGAACTAGGGATTGGGTGGCTGTTGCAGGGCATTAACCTTCGGATAAAGACAGTGCAATGCGAAGACTGATCACATGTGAAAGGTTAT
>NW_019158111.1:0-1902 GCF_002288905.1 Enhydra lutris kenyoni | reverse complement strand
GGAATGGTTTTGCACTACCTTCTGGGGTCAGATACCTGCATACCCAGGTGGATGGAAATAACGGGCTCCGGCCAAGGCAGTTCCCCCCTGCAGGATATGGGTCCCGCTATCTGGCTGGCCGACAGGAGATTGGGTCTCCGGCTGTGTTACACAGACCTCTACTTCACAGGGCGACCTATGATATCAGGGTGCCCTTGTGGGCCGTGGGTTTGGACGCTCATTTGGGGTTTTCGGCAGACCTGTAGGACATTTCTTCTTTCTGCTGGCCAGGTAGAAGGCAGCCTTGTGACTCCAGAATTCCCAAGGTGGAGGGCCTGCTGGCAGAGCTTCTGAGGATCGAAATCTGAAAACACAAGCTATGGTTATGTTCAGTGCCGAGGGCATGACAGTTCCAATGTGGAGCAGCTGTTTCAAAATCTCCAGCACCTGAGCATGGGCGAGGGTGAGATGTCTGCCCACACTGGAATTTGTATCCATGAGGGCCAACGAATGCTCGGGTGACCTCAAGAAGCCTTGGAGGCTTATCCATGCTGGAGCTTGTGAGCTGCTCCAAACATCAAGGTGTCCTTCAGAAGGACAGGGGAAGTCAGCTTAGAGGTCTCCCACATGGATAGATTCGACAGCAGAGCTCTCCGAATGGATGCCTGGAAACCCCACCTCGCGTTACCACAGCAGCCAAGGAATAGGGCAGCTTTGATCCGCTGCCTCTTGTTCGAAGTTCCAAGGGCTTTGAGTTGACAGAGGTTCTCAGTCTGACGGTCCCAATGCTGCTAGGTGTCCAGGGAGACCTTAGAATGTGGCTGTGGCTCTTGGGCCATGCAGGAATCTCCTAGGCTGAGGGTTGATCCCGGTTCTCAAGAGCAAGGATTCCTTCTCGAGACAAGAGGGATTCTATTGTATGGCTAAGGGCCACACGTTGGGCCATAAGTTGGTTTTCCAGAACAGGCCTGAGGGACAGAGGCCTGAAAACCTAAGCTGGGTATTGAATGAGGTTCTAGGGGCATGTCAGGTTCAATCTTCAGACTCAGGTCCATTGACGTGCGTTTCTTCCTGCAGGTAGGTGCTGAAGGTGTGTCAGCCAGACTGCGCATTTTTTCAAGAGTAGCCTATGAAATTGGTGTGGGTGTAGGTGTCTTGAAGGTTTCTCCCATTCTGGAAGGTTTGGGCAACTGAGATGTGCAGAGTTCCCTCGGGAGAGCAGGCCCAGTGATGCTGTTTGGTTCTGGAGGTCCCTTCCTGGAGGGCATGTGGTCACGGCTTTGCGACCAAGTCTTCAGACAGCAACTCGGGGTAGAATTAGGAGCGAAGTTATGTCCGGCCCATCTGCAGACCCTGAAAGCAGCTCCTCAGTATATTCAATGCGGATGACTGGGAGCAGTAGCAGAGGCTTTTCTGTCTGGACTCTATTTCTAGGATGGCCTCGGAATGATAGGGTGGCTACATGGGTACATGGGAGGTGTTCCTATCTGGGGTTTTTCCCAGGCTCCCAAGAGTGTACTGTCTTTCTGGGGGAAGGGAAGAGTGCTGTTTTCCACATAAGGGGTCCCGCCCAATCAAGGATTCCAGAGTGGGGTTGTGGGTCACGTGGCCTGGAAACCCCACCAACGGTTAGGATTTGGATCTAGGGGCACAATTGGTCTCTCTGTGGGATCCTGGTCCTGCCCCGACAGGCTGTGCTTGAAAGGGATCTCAGGCTAAGAGTCACAATGCATGTTTGTGCCCAGTTGTCCCTCCTGAGTGGGCGTGGTCTCATGGGCCATGCAGGTGGCCCCCAACTGAAAGTAGTACAACCATATCAACATCCACTTTCCTGCCATGGGGAAGGAGGTGTACTCTGTTGTGCTTCAGGTACACACAGGGGCATGGTTTTGCACTACCTTCTGGGGTCAGATACCTGTATAC
>NW_019158110.1:0-1902 GCF_002288905.1 Enhydra lutris kenyoni | reverse complement strand
AACAATATTGGGAAGCAAGACACGTATACTTAAGCATTGCCAAGTGCTAATCCACGTGTGCACATGACAGTTCCCACTATTGCATGCAGATGCTTCATTAAGGAGTCATTTGAAAGTCCTCATGGCACAATAAGGGCAAGGAAACTTAATGGGATTCTTCGTACTTCTTATGAGAGAGTGATCTATGTCAAGGCACTTCATCAGTCAGTGTTTTTGTCTTTCATATACACAAAGGCAGAAGGTGGCCAAAACTGAGACAGGTGGTGATGCACAGCAGGGTGGAAAAGCATCCACTTTGGCAGAAACAGACCCCTCTGAAATCAGGTTCAACCATCTCAGCTGCAGGGCCGAGCCACTGACCATCCCACTGGAATCTATTTTCTTATGTGTGCATCCTAAAGTGACAGTGAGAATTAGGGTGATATATGTAAAGTGCTCAAAGACTTCTGTAGACTTTAGGGGGGGTAGAATTTCAAAATCTAAAGACTCAGAAGGGGGGGGTGGGAAGACAACACTGAAATAGTAAAACAAAATTCAAGAATTTAAACGAGAGGTTTAGACATATTTCTAGGCAGATACTAGAAGTCACTGTGATACGGAGTGTTCCACAGAACACAAAATCACAGAAAGCACCAAGCATGAGAAATGTGAGGAGACAACAGACAACACACAGCTTCTGGAGACACTCCTCTACAGGTTGGGGGTTGAGGGGTTGGACTCATCCAACTCAGGTTGGGGCATGATTGAAAGTGAATAGCACAGAGAGCAAGCCCAGGTGGGAAATGCTCTGCAGGGGATGGCAGAAAAGGTAAAGCATTATTCATTCATTCATTCATTCATTCATTCATTCATTCACTCACTCATTCATTCCCTCACAGATTCCACAAGTATTTACTGTGCTAGTCATAGTGAAATAGTGAAGAGAACTGATGAGAAAAGAAATTACATAGAAAAAGAGATGAAAAGCACCACACACATTTGATTATGATATGCCGGATGGAGATCATAGGAGAGTAAGAATCTATATCCAGAAATTTAGGGTTCCCCGGGCTGGTTCAGTCAGTAGAACATGTGATTCTTGATCTCAGGGTCTTTCAGTTCAAGGCCAGTACTGGGTGTAAAGTTTACTTTTAAAAAAGAAAAGGTGTTTATGCTTTTATACCAAAAAGAAGAAGAAGGAGGAGGAGGAATAGGAGGAGGAGGAGGAGGAGGAGGAGGAGAAATTTGGGGCACTACATATAGGACGTAGCCTCATGTGAAACTCATGGTCTGATTTTCATAAATTTCAGAGAAGGATTTAGTTGGTCTGACTCAACCTTCCTGTTGCACTTGGGGAATAAGGAGGGAGGCATGCTTCTCAGAGGTTTTTTGATTTGCCTTTGAGATGCTTTGAGCATCCACATTTCTTAACCTTGAAGGAAGAGGAGGAGCAGAGATGTATGAATTTAACAATGGTTAGCACTCCTTCTGGACAATGTCTAAGGGACCAGCTTGTTATGAATAATGCATAAATAAACTTTAAGCTGTTCGCTTCATTTTCAGTTTAAAAGATCTTTGAAAGATATAAATCATGAAATTTATAAGGGACTATTATTTACCATTGATCTATGAACTACATAAGGGCTAGGACTTTTTTCATATATATCTCTACCTACAGAGCTAGACGCAGTATAGTGCACTGCACGGAAATAGCATTTTGTATTTTTGGAACTTAATTAAGGATCTGTTTATCCTTTAGTGACCCTGTTTACTTAAGCCTTTACCAATCAGTTTGTAAAAATAATTTCTCGGATATGCTTAGACTAATAAAATTATAGCCCAGAGTGTTCTTTCAAACATATTAAGTGACAGGAGGAGGCTGACATAATATTGTCTCCAGTCTTTCTCAAATAGAAATTTTAA
>NW_019158109.1:0-1905 GCF_002288905.1 Enhydra lutris kenyoni | reverse complement strand
AGGTAAATTTGAATTTCAGATAAACAGTGAGTAAGTTTTTAGTAGAAATATGTCCACATATTATATCAGATGTACTTCTACTAAAAAATGATCAAGTGGGGTGCTTGGGTGGCTGAGTCAGTTAAGCGTCTGGCTCTTGATTCAGCTCAGGTCATGATCTCAGTGTCTTGGGATCAAGCCCTACATTGGGCTCAATGCTCAGCTCAGAGTCTGCTTGAGAGATTCTCTCTCTCCCTCTGCCCCTCCCTTCCCACTCATGATCTCTCCCTCTCTCTCTCTCTAAAAAAATAAATAGATAAATAAAATCTTTTTAAAAATTATCAGACAGCCCTACTCATAATCATTCAGAAACACTCCATACTCACATTCTGCACAGCTTCCTGAACCTCAAGTGATTCATGAATATTTGTCTAGCCTTTCTAGCTTGGATATCACAAGAAGGGGAAGGGGTGACCCAGGCCATGTTCTTGCCCAGTCTTGATTGAAAACCCAGTCTCCTGACACAACAGCACACCAGGTCCAATCATGTTGAAGAAATTAATTTGCTAGTTGAGTGAAGAAAGCATACTATTTTCTCAGCTGAAGTGACTGGCTTAATTAGATCATATAGACCAGTTATTTTGAACAATAGGTTGAGCACGAACTGGAGTAGATCCCAGCATAGATGTGCTGTGCTGCAGAGTCAACAGAAATCCCAACGTCCCCTGTCAAGCCAAAGAGAAAGTAGTCCATTTTGTCCTTCTCCTAGAGTGAAAGACAATTCACACCATAGGGAGTCAAGCTCTCAGTGTAATTTTGGGATTGAACACAAAAGATACATTGCATTTTAGGAGAATGGGCTTTGCAAATTGGATAAGCCACAAACTCCTTAATTTCTATGGAAAGCCATAGATCCTTGGCTTTTTGATTGTTGTTTCATTTTGTTTCTACAGCTAAAGTTCTTATTGATTACTTACTT
Source organism: Enhydra lutris kenyoni (assembly GCF_002288905.1). Classification (NCBI taxonomy): domain Eukaryota; kingdom Metazoa; phylum Chordata; class Mammalia; order Carnivora; family Mustelidae; genus Enhydra; species Enhydra lutris. The sequence goes on along the minus strand of NW_019158109.1, from coordinate 947 downwards.
TAATGAGGTTTACAATTTTTAATTAAAAAACCTACTTGGCAGGTGTGCCTGGGTGGTGCAGAGTTAAGAATTAAGAGTCTGGCTCCTGATTTCAGCTCAGGTTGTATTCTCAGAGTCATGAAATTGAGCCCCTCCTTCAGCTCTGTGCTCAGCACTGAGCCCTTTGGGATTCTCTCTCCCTTCCCTTCTGCCACTCCCCGCTGCTCGCTTTCTCTCTCTTTCTCAAATAAATACATAAATCTTTAAAAAAAAATCCTACTTGGCAAATCTGACTAGATAATTAAGACAAGATGTCACCAGTTCCCTTTATGTCAGTATTGCTATGGATACTTTGAGAGGGAAACAAAAGGGCAGGAATAAATAGACGAGTGGTAGGATAAGCACCTCATCATTTAGCTACTAGAGACCAAGAGAAAAGAGGCAAGAGAAACATACAGAGTAATAACTGTCTGGGGAAGTGAAATTGTGGTTTTAAGTATTGTTTGAGGGATTCCGTCTTAGAAGTTCACCTTCGTGCTCAGTGAAAACTCTCTCCTCTCCAAGATTAAATCCTCTTCCTCAAAAAAACAGTTCTACAGCCCTGTTCCACATCAACACTGTGCTAGGTGCCAAGGATGTGGAGAAGTATGAAATGCAGACCTGCCTTTAAAGAATCTAGATCAGCACTGTCCAATAGAAATAGAATCCAATGTGGAGAAAGGGGAACCCTCTTACACTGTTGTTGGGAATGCAAGTTGGTACAGCCACTTTGGAGAACAGTGTGGAGATTCCTCAAGAAATTAAAAATAGAGCTTCCCTATGACCCTGCAATTGCACTACTGGGTATTTACCCCAAAGATACAGATGTAGTGAAAAGAAGGGCCATCTGTACCCCAATGTTCATAGCAGCAATGGCCACGGTCGCCAAACTGTGGAAAGAACCAAGATGCCCTTCAATGGACAAATGG
>NW_019158108.1:0-1906 GCF_002288905.1 Enhydra lutris kenyoni | reverse complement strand
CGATATCAGCCACAGCAACTTCTTTCAAGATATGTCTCCAAAGGCAAAGGAAACAAAAGCGAAAATGAACTTTTGGGACTTCATCAAGATCAAAAGCTTTTGCACAGCAAAGGAAACAGTCAAGAAAACAAAGAGGCAACCCACGGAATGGGAGAAGATATTTGCAAATGACAGTACAGACAAAAGGTTGATATCCAGGATCTATAAAGAACTCCTCAAACTCAACACACACAAAACAGATGATTATATAAAAAAAATTGCCATAAGATATGAACAGACACTTCTCCAATGAAGACATACAAATGGCTATCAGACACATGAAAAAATGTTTGTCATCACTAGCGATCAGGGAGATTCAAATTAAAACCACATTGAGATATCACCTGACACCAGTTAGAATGGTCAAAATTAGCAAGACAGGAAACAACATGCGTTGGAGGGGATGTGGAGAAAGGGGAACCCTCTTACACTGTTGGTGGGAATGCAAGTTGGTGAAGCCACTTTGGAAAACGGTGTGGGGATCCTTAAGAAATTAAAAATAGAACTTCCCTATGACCCTGCAATTGCACTACTGGGTATTGACCCCAAAGATACAGGTGTAGTGAAAAGAAGGGCCATCTGTAACCCAATGTTTATAGCAGCAATGGCCACGGTCGCCAAACTGTGGAATGAACCAAGATGCCCTTCAGCAAACAAATGGATAAGGAAGATGTGGTCCATATACACTATGGAGTATTATGCCTCCATCAGAAAGGATGAATGCCCAAATTTTGTAGCAACATGGTCGGGACTGGAAGAGATTATGCTGAGTGAAATAAGTCAAACAGAGAGAGACAATTATCATACGGTTTCACTTATTTGTGGAGCATAACAAATAACATGGAGGACAAGGGGAGTTAGAGAGGAGAAGGGAGTTGGGGGAAATTGGAAGGGGAGTTAAACCATGAGAGACTATGGACTCTGAAAAACAATCTGAGGGGTTTGAAGTGGCTGGTGGTGGGAGGTTGGGGGAACCAGGTGGTGGGTATTAGAGAGGGCACGGATTGCATGGAGCACTGGGTGTGGTGCGAAAACAAGGAATACTGTTATGCTGAAAATAAAAAAAAATACCACTGAAATTTTTTACAGAGGTGGAACTGTTCTAAAATTTGTAAGGAACCAGAAAAGACCCTGAAACAACAGGGGGATGTTGAAAAAGAAAACCGAAGCTGATGGTATCATGATGCCTGACTTCAAGCTATATTACAAAGACATGATCATCAGGACAGCATAATATTGCATGAAAACAGACACAAAATCAGTGGAACAGAATAGATAGCCCAGAAACAGACTATCAACTCTATGGTCAACTAGTCTTCAACAAAGTAGGAAAAAATATCCAATGGAAAAAAGACAATCTCTTCAATAAATGATGCTGAGAAAATTGGACAATCACATGCAGAAGAGTGAAACTATCATTCTCTTGCACCATACAGAAAAATCAACTCAAAATGTATGAAAGACCTGAGTGTGAGACAAGAAACCATTAAAATCTTAAAGGAGAACACTGGCAGTAACTTCTTCAACCTCGGCCACACAGTTTTTGGCAAGAAACATCTCTGACGGCAAGGGAAACAAAAGCAAAGTGAACTTTTGGGACTTCATCAAGATAAAAAGATTTTCCACAGAAAAAGAAATAGTTAACAATACTAAGAGGCAATCCATAGAATGGGAGAAGATATTTGCAAATGACACTTCATAAAAAGGGCTGGTATCCAAGATCTATAAAGAACTTATCAAAATCAACACCCAAAAAACACATAATCCAGTCAAGAAATGGGCAGAAGACATGAACAGACTCTTCTCCAAAGAAGATATGCAATGGCCAAGAGACACATGAAAAAAGGCTCCACATCACTTTCCATCA
>NW_019158107.1:0-1907 GCF_002288905.1 Enhydra lutris kenyoni | reverse complement strand
GATAAAAGTATATGACAAGAGAAAAAAAAAAATATATATATATATATGCAAAAAAAGGAAGAACCTCGTCAAAAAGGACCCCAAGTATAAGATTTATATACTATCAGGACAAACACAAATACACAGAAACACTGGTGGAAGAAAAAGATGGGAGAGTGGTTATAAATTCTCAGTGTGGGTGAGGAAGTTTATTTTGATTCTTCCTGGATGTATCTTGATATCTTTGTTAAAAGGACTCAACTTTCCTAAGATAAAGGGGAATTAAAAATTGGTTTACCTATAGGGGTCGCATTGATTGGGGAAAGGGGGTTACCTTGAAGTTTAACTCTATATGAATATTAGAAAATAAAAATAAAAGAGGAATAAACTAGACTAAACTAAATTAAAATTAAAAAAAATTTAAAAAAATAGAAAAGCAAAAAAAACCCACAGGTGTATGTATCAAAAAGTTCAGGTTAGAAGGTTATTATGGAATTTGATGTACTGGACATCTCACTGTGATGGTAAATAGGTTAAAAAATTATCTATATAAAAAAATGAACCAGAATAGTGGGAATGAGTTAAAAATAAAAGTTGTATCTATGAAGTAGTGGTTGTTCTCTTGTAGTCTTTTTTTTTTTTTTTTCTGTCTTGGTTTGTTTTCTGGGGGAGGGGCCTGCCACGTGGGTTTTCAGTCAGTGATGTTCCCTGAGTTAAGTCCTCCTGCCCTCCTCAATGGGGTGGGCTCTATGGAAACCGGTTTTTTCAGGCTTTTGTTCTCTGGAGGTTTTTATGTTTGTTCACTTCTTTTCTCTTGTGTTGACAGCTTTTGATGGTTTTTGGAGGTTTAGAGGAAAGCAAACTGCACCCCGACCTCCCTCTCAGAGAGAAGCCTCAGTCTGCTTCCCCGTGGGTGCTGCAGAGCCCATATAAATTCCCCCTTGGCCGCTGGCAGAGCAGGTTCCAAGTCGCGGTCCCTGGGGACCCAGGATCTCCTGCTTGTACCTAAAACCATGGCAGCGGCGGCTGTCTGGGCAGCTCCAGATTGCCAGAGATGTTCCAAGCAGTGATAGAACACTGAGATTTCCCCACTGGCCGGGGCTGAGATTGCCTGGTCTTTCTGGGTCTAAGAGCACCGGGCTCACTTGCACCTCTCTCAGGGGAGGGTGTGGGGCTCACATGTCTCAGTCTCTGTCAGCACCGGGCAGCATTCTTCCATCTGGTGAGGCTCCCAGCCCCTCACAGTAGCCGGACCCCACGTGTTCTCAGGTGTGCTGGCGGCTCAGGGACCAAGACCTGGTTTCTCCACCACACTCTCTCTGGCTCAGCGCCAGGGGAGGCTGTCCTGGGTCCGGGGACTTAAGCCCCTGTCCCTAACTGCCCCGATTCCCACAATTTCCCCCTGTGATCCTCAGCTCTTTTTGAGTGCTTTCAACCAGACTCCAAGTTAATGCTGGTCCCCAGATGCAGGGCACTCCCCTACTGGTATATTACTTTCCAGTTGGTCACCTCTGGTGGCTCCCTCCCCCTTTTGTTTATCTTCTGATATCAGTCCGACGTTTACCTGCCCACTGGCATCTTCTGCTCCTGTAGAGATCCAGACGTGTATACATCTGATCTCAGGTTGATTTCATGGGTGATCGGAGTTCTTTGGTAGGTAATCAGCTCACTTTAGGGTACAGGTTGAAATAGCACCTCCTCCTACTTCCCCGCCATCTTATTTTCTGTGTGAGCCATTCTATTCTGTACTTGGAAGGCTGTTCCCTTCACCTGAGCCTTTCTTCTGAGTCTTGGCTTATTGATTCCTTAAATATTTAATTTAAACCCAGGTAGAATCCAAGTTTTTCAGCCATAATTTACCATGATAGTTAGCCTACATATATACATCAAAGTCTACAAAATATACACTTCAACCATTATTATAAACT
>NW_019158106.1:0-1907 GCF_002288905.1 Enhydra lutris kenyoni | reverse complement strand
AAAAAAAAGAATTGGATATATGCCCAGATGTGGGATTGCTAGATCATATGGCATTTCTAATTTTTTTTAAAGATTTTATTTATTTATTTGACAGACAGAGATCACAAGTAGGCAGAGAGGCAGGCAGAGAGAGAGAGAGAGAGAGAGAGGAGGAAGCAGGCTCCCCGCTAAGCAGAGAGCCCGATGTGGGGCTTGACCCCAGGACCCTGGGATCATGACCTGAGCCGAAGGCAGAGGCTTTTACCACTGAGCCACCCAGGCGCCCCCCCATTTCTAATTTTTAACCCAAACTGTTTTCCATAGAAGTTCACCCTTTTATAATCTTACCCACTGTGTATGCATAAGGGTTCCAATTCCTCCACATCCTCACCAATACTTATTATTGTGTGTGTGTGTGTGTTGATAGTAGCCATCCTGTGTGGTGCTATATCACTATGGTTTTGATTTGCAATTCCCTGATTTTTAGTGATGTTGGGCATCTTTTCATGTGATTATTAGCCATTTGCATATCATCTTTAGAGAAATACCTACTCAAGTCCTTTGCCTATATTTTAACTGGGCTCTTTAATTTTTTGTTGTTGAGTTGTAAGCGTTCTTTTTTTAGTCTGGATATTAACCCTTTATTGGATGTACGGTTTGCAAATATTTTCTCCCATTCTGTAGCTTGCCTTTTCACTCTGCTGGTTATGTCCTTTGATGACTAAAAGTTACATGTAGTTCCATTTGTCTAGTTTTGGTTTTGTTGCCTAAGTTTTTAGTGTCCTATCCAAAAAATCATTGCCAAATCCAATGTCACGAAGTTTCCCCCTTATGTTTTATTATAAGAGCTTACAGTTTGGGGAGTTACATTTAGGCCTTTGATTTATTTTGAGTTAATTTCTATTTTTGGTGTAAGATAAGGGTCCAAATTCATACTTTTGCATGTGGATATCTAGTTTCCCAACACCAACTGTTGAAAAGACCCTCCTTTCCTCATTGAGTAGTCTTAGTGACCTTATCAAAGCTCATTTGATCATGTATGGGAGGATTTATTGATGGGCTTTCCTCTATTCTCTGTGTCCATCTTTATGCCAGTACAACGTTGTGTGGATTACTACAGATTTTTAATAAGCTTTGAAATAAAGAAATGTGAGTTCTTCAACTTTTTTCTTCATTGGCAAAATCCTTCTGACTCTTCAGGGTTCCTTAAGATTTCATATGGCTATTAGTCTGAAATTTTCTATTTCTTCAAAAAATGCTGTTGGAACTTTGAAAGGGGTTGTACTGAATCTATATCACTTTGGGTATTACAGACATCCTAACAATATTAAATCTTCCAATCCATTAGCATGGAATATCTTTTCATTTATGTGTGTCGTCTTTCACTTCTTTTAGAGGTAGTTTGATAGTTTTCAGGGGACAAGTCTTTCAACACACCTTGGTTAATTCTATTCCTAAATATTTTATCCTCTTCTAATGTTATTATACATGGAATTATTTCCTTAATTTACTTTTTCAATTGTTCATTGTTAGTGTGTAGAAACACAACTGATTTTTGTGTTTTAATTTTGTATCCCATAAATTGCTGAATTCATTCATTCTCACAGTTTTTTGTGGAATCTTTAGATTTCCTATATGTAATTTCATGTTATCAGCAAACAGGTGATTTTACTTCTTTTCCAATTTGATGACTTTTATTTATTTTTCTTGCCTAGTTGCTCTTACTAGGACTTCCAATAGTATATTGAATAGAAATGGTGGACCTGACATTGGTCCCTTGTTCCTGATATTAGAGAAACAGCTTTCGATCTTTCATGTTTGAGTAGGATGTCAGCTGTGGCCTTTATTATGTTGAAGTAATTCTTTTTTTTTTTTTCTTTTTCTTAGGACTTTTTATTTATTTATTTGAGAAGGTGAGAGAGAGAGAG
>NW_019158105.1:0-1908 GCF_002288905.1 Enhydra lutris kenyoni | reverse complement strand
TCTGTTTTCAGACTTCCATCCTCACACACCTTGCCAGCAGGCCATCCTTATTGGGAATTCTGGAAAAACAAAGCTGCCTTCTGCCTGCGCACCGGAAGGAAGAAAGGCCCTACGGGTCTGCCCAGAATCCGCAGATGAGGGTCCAGCAGCATGGCCCTCAAGGGCACCCTGATATCATAGGCCGCCCTGTGAACTGATGCTCTGTCTGACAAAGCCCGAGCCCCAGCCTCCTGTCAGTCAGCCACATAGCGCGACCCATATCCTGCAGGTGGGCTCTGTCTTGGTCAGAGCCCGTCATCTCCTGCGAACCTGGGTATGCAGGTATCTGACCCCAGAAGATAGCGCAAATCCCTTCCTATGGGGGAACCTGAATCACAGCAGAGTAGTCCTCCTTCCTCATGGCAGGAATGTAGATGTGGTGATGGTTGTACTACTCTAAGGTGGGAGCCAACTACATGGCCTATGGGACCACACCCACTCAGGAGGGGCAGCTGGGTACAAGCAGGCCTTGGGACCCTCAGCCTGAGACCCCTTTAAAGCACACCCTGTTGGGGGCTGGACCAGGAAGCCAGAGAGCAGGCCTCTAGTGCCTTTTGGCCCAAATCCGAACACTTGGAGCGGTTGTCCAGGCCACGTGACCCACAAGCCCACTTTGGAATCCTTGTTGGGCGGGACCCCTGACGTGGAATACAGCACTCTTCCCTTCCCCCAGAAAGACAGCAAACTCTTGGGAGCCAGGGAAATACCCCAGATAGGAAGAACCTCCCATGGACCCATGTAGAAACCATCTCATTCCGAGGACATCCTGGATAGAGAGTCCAGACAGAAAAGCCTCTGCTACTGCTCCCAGGCATCAGAATTTCAAATCCTGAGGAGCTGCTTTCAGGGTTTGCAGTTCGGGCCTGCCATAACTTCGCTCCTAAGTCTTCCCCGAGTTGCTGTCTGAAGATTGGTTCCCAAAGCCGTGACTTCATGCCCTACAGGAAGGCACCTCCAGAACCAAACAGCATCACTGGGCCTGCTCTCCCGAGGAACTCTGCACATCTCAGTTGCCCAAACCTTCCAGAATGGGAGAAACCTTCAAGGCACCTGAACCCACACCAATTTCATACGCTGCTCTGGAAAAAATATGCAGTCTGACTGACACACCTTCAGCACCTACCTGCAGGAAGAAACGCACGTCAATGGACCTGAGTCTGAAGATTGAACCTGACATGCCCCTATAACCTCATTCAATACCTAGCTTAGTTTTCCAGGCTTCTGTCTCTCAGGCCTGTTCTGTAAAAACAACTTATGGCCCATCGTGTGGCCCCTAAACATACAATAGAATCCCTCTGGTCATGAGAAGAAAAACTTGCTCTGAAAACCGGGACCCAACCTCAGCCTAGGAGATTCCTGCATGGCCCCAGAGCAACAGCCAATTCTAAGGTCTCCCTGGACACCAAGCAGCATTGGGACCCGTCAGACTGAGAACCTCTGTCAACTCAGATCCCTTGGAACTTCGAACCAGAGGCAGCAGATCAAAGCTGCCCTGTTCCTTGGCTGCTGTGGTAACGCGAGGTGGGGTTTCCAGGCTTCCATTCGGAGAGCTCTGTTGTCGAATCTTTCCATGTGGGAGACCTCTAAGCTGACTTCCTCTGTCCCGCAGAAAGACACATTGTGGTTTGGAGCAGCTCACAAGCTCCAGCTTGCATAAGCCTCCAAGGCTTCTTGAGGCCACCCGAGCATTCGTTGGCCATCATGGACACAAATTCCAGTGTGAGCAGACATCTCACCCTCGCCCATCCTCAGGTGCTGGAGATTTGAAACAGCTGCTGCACATTGGAACTGTCATGCCCTCGGCAGTGAACATAACCATAGCTTGTGTTTTCAGATTTCGATCCTCACAAGCTATGGTTATGTTCAGTG
>NW_019158104.1:0-1908 GCF_002288905.1 Enhydra lutris kenyoni | reverse complement strand
CACTTATTTGTGGAGCATAATCTCTTCCAGTCCCATCCATGTTGATACAAAAGTTGGGTATTCATCCTTTCTGATGGAGGCATAATATTCCATAGAATATATGAACCACATCTTCCTTATCCATTCATCCATTGAAGGGCATCTTGTTTCTTTCCACAGTTTGGCGATTGTGGCCATTGCTTCTATCAACATTGGGGTACAGGTGGCTCTTTTCACTACATCTGTATCTTTGGCGTAAATACCCAATAGTGCAATTGCAGGGTCATAGGGAAGCTCTATTTTTAATTTCTTAAGGAATCTCCACACTGTTCTCCAAATTGGCTGCACCAACTTGCATCCCCACCAACAGTGTAAGAGGGTTCCCCTTTCTCCACATCCTCTCCAACACACGTGGTTACGGTCTTGTCAATTTTGACCATTCTAACTGGTGTAAGGTGGTATCCCAATGTGATTTTGATTTGAATTTCCTTGATGGCTAGTGATTATGAACATTTTTTCATGTGTCTGATAGCCATTTGTATGTCTTCATTGGAGAAGTGTCTGTTCATGTCTTCTGCCCATTTTTTAACATGATTATCTGTTTTGTGTGTGTTGAGTTTGAGGAGTTCTTTATAGATCCTGGATATCAGCCTTTCGTCTGTACTGTCATTTGCAAATATCTTCTCTCATTCCGTGGGTTGCCTCTTTGTTTTGTTGACTGTTTTCTTTGCTGTGCAGAAGCTTTTGATCTCGATGAAGTCCAAAAAAGTCATTTTGCTTTTGTTTCTTTCGCCTTTGGAGACATATCTTGAAAGAAGTTGCTGTAGCTAATATCAAAGAGGTTACTGCCTATGTTCTCCTCTATGGTTCTGATGGATTCTTGCCTCACGTTGAGGTCTTTTATCCATTTCGAGTTTATCTTTGTGTATGGTGTAAGAGAATGGTCGAGTTTCATTCTTCTACACATAGCTGTCCAATTTTCTCAGCACCATTTATTGAAGAGACTGTCTTTTTCCCACTGTATATTTTTTCCTGCTTTGTCAAAGATTATTTGACCATAGAGTTGAGGGTCCATATCTGGGCTATCTACTCTGTTCCACTGGTCTATGTGTCTGTTTTTATGCCAGTACCATGCTGTCTTGGTGATCACAACTTTGTAGTAAAGCTTGAAATCAGGCAACGTGATGCCCTCAGTTTTGAGTTTGAGGAATGTTGCCACTGTCCTTATACCTTGAAGCGTTTTAATCAGTAACAGATGCTGTATCTTTTCAAATGTTTTTTCTGCATCAATTGAGAGGACCACGTGGTTCTTCTCTCTTCTCTTATTGATTTGTTCTATCACACTGATTGATTTGCAAATGTTGAACCACCCTTACAACCCAGGGATAAATCCCACCTGGTCATGGTGGTTAATCTTTTTAATGTGCTGTTGGATCCTATTTGCTAGGATCTTGTTGAAAACCTTAGCATCCATATTCATCAGGGATATTGGTCTGAAATTCTCCATTTTGGTGGGGTCTTTGCCTGGTATGGGGATCAGGGTAGTGCTGGCTTCATAAAAAGAGTCTGGAAATTTTCCTTCTGCTTCAATTTTTTGAAACAGCTTCATGAGGATGGGTGTTATTTCTTCTTTGAAAGTTTGGTAGAATTCCCCAGGGAATCCGTAAGGTCCTGGGCTCTTGTTTTTTGGGAGGTTTTTGATCACTGCTTCAATCTTGTTATTAGATATTGGTCTATTCAGGTTGTCAGTTTCTTCCTGTTTCAATTTTGGAAGTTTATAGTTTTCCAGGAATGCATCCACTTTATCTAGGTTGCTTAATTTATTGGCATATAACTGTTGATAATAACTTCTGATGATTGTTTCTATATCCTTTGTGTTAGTTGTGATCTCTCCCTTTTCATTCATAATTTTATTAATTTGGGCCTTCT
>NW_019158103.1:0-1909 GCF_002288905.1 Enhydra lutris kenyoni | reverse complement strand
GAAATCTTGCCATTTGCGACAACGTGGATGGAACTAGAGGGTATCATGCTTAGCGAAATAAGTCAATCAGAGAAAGACAACTATCATATGATCTCCCTGATATGAGGGAGAGAAGATGCAACATGGGGGGGCTAAGGGGGTAGGAGAAGAGTAAATGAAACAAGATGGGATTGGGAGGGAGACAAACCATAAGTGACTCTTAATCTCACAAAACAAACTAAGGGTTGATGGGGGGAGGGGGGTTGGGAGAAGGGGGATGGGGTTATGGACATTGGGGAGGGTATGTGCTAGGGTGAGTGCTGTGAAGTGTGTAAAACTGGCGATTCACAGACCTGTACCCTGGGGATAAAAATATATGTTTATAAAAAATAAAAATTAAAAAAAAAATGCATGTGCTCTATCTGGAATGGACACATCCACACAAGCAAATTTAAAAAGTGATTAAAGAAGATAGGATATGAAGTAATGCATGGTGGCTGATAAAGACACAAGATTAAGCTCCAAAACAGAAGGTAATGTTTATACATAATAGGATTAATTTTCCATCATATCTCATTCCTAGAACATCCTCTTCAATCTAAGGATGGAAGAACAGGCTGGATAAAACAGGCTGTATTTAAATCCTCTTTGTGTCACACCTAGGAGTGGGGAGAGCAGGAAAAACATTACACCAGCATTTGTCAAAGTCTGTTTCACAAAATGCATGGTATTATTCATGGAAAAGTTTCTAGATATCCACAAAGGATTTAAGATTCTTGAAATCAGTGAGAAATCGTCCTGATTAACTGGTCTTAATGTAGCATTTTATAAAATTGTGTAACTACAGAAAAAATATGCAATGATATCAATTAATTTGCTCTATATAGTTATATGATTATTATAGCATTAAAATAATATGAGTAATCTTTGGAACACACTTGGAGAAATCCTGAATTTATTTAGATGTGCTCGAAGAGACTTTGTAGAGAGATGCAGCTTCTTCCTGAGTCAAACTGACCAGTGGGGCTACTGAAAGTTATACATAAAATGGTCTTCAAAGTTAGAAAAATAAGAAAGCCATTGAACCTGTAACCATACATCTCAAGAGGAGACACAAGAGAACTATGTTTAGACAGATAGACACACTGGTCATAGAGTAACTTAGAAGTCGGTATACAATGGAGAAACTGAGGTCAGGACATGTCATTCCAGTAATGAAAATCCAAAGGTCACAAACAAGGAGACAAACCACAGTATTCAGGTGAGGCAGGGAAGCATGCCCCTTAGTTAGCAATATTACATAAGGTCTATCTGCACTAATGGAAAAGTCAGAAACAGGATGGTGAAAAGATCAGTAGAGTAGCAACATCAGCAGCCCAGTTAGGCCTTTTTATAAAGAAGAAAATAGAACAGAAACTTAAGAAATACAAAAAGATTGTGACAGGATCCACCGTTGTACTCAAAAAAGATTTCACGGCATACATTACAAACATCAGGTGCCACTTCTACCAGCAGAAGGGGATGGCTAGCCTGAAGAACACTAAGATAATAAAACAGAGAAGATTTCCCTCATAAGAACATATAGCTCAGAGTTTATTCATTAATCATGAAAGGATTAGTGATTAACAAAAGGAATCCAACCAGTATTGATTACTTACAGGTATAAATTATTTAAAAATCAATACTGCTTAGCTAATTAACTCATAAGTTACTCTCTCTCACCAATTCATAATTTGTTATTATTGACCAATAATATGTAATTCTGATATAATTCACATTTAGGTTGATGTTGACATGGAAATGTTTAAATTTCGGCAAAGTCAGATCATGATCTTGGTGCTTGGATAAAAAACCTTGACTATGTCTAAGAAATGAGTTAACCAGGTAACTGCCTGTATGCACCTTCCTACCGGCTAGATATTGTGTTTCA
>NW_019158102.1:713-1909 GCF_002288905.1 Enhydra lutris kenyoni | reverse complement strand
CCTGTCTTGCTAATTTTGGCCATTCTAACTGGTGTAAGGTGGTATCTCAATGTGGTTTTAATTGGAATCTCCCTGATGGCTAGTGATGATGAACATTTTTTCATGTGTCTGATAGCCATTTGTATGTCTTCATTGGAGAACTGTCTTTTCATATCTTCTGCCCATTTTTTAAATATGATTGTCTGTTTTGTGTGTGTTGAGTTTGAGAAGTTCTTTATAGATCTTAGTTATCAACCTTTTGTCTGTACTGTCATTTGCAAATATCTTCTCCCATTTGGTGGGTTGCCTCTTTGTTTTGTTGACTGTTTCCTTTGCTCTGCAGAAGCTTTTGATTTTGATAAAGCCCCAAAAGTTCATTTTCGCTTTTGTTTCCTTTGCCTTTAGAGATATATCTTGAAAGAAGTTGCTGTGGCGGTATCGAAGAGGTTACTGCCTATATTCTCCTCTAGGATTCTGATGGATTCCTGTCTCACGTTGAGGTCTTTTATCCATTTTGAGTTTATCTTTGTGTATGGTGTAAGAGAATGGTCGAGTTTCATTCTTCTACATAGAGCTGTCCAGTTTTCCCAGCACCATTTATTGAAGAGACTGTCTTTTTTCCACTGTATATTTTTTCCTGTTTTGTCAAAGATTATTTGACCATAGAGTTGAGGGTCCATATGTGGGCTCTCTACTCTGTTCCACTGGTCTATGTGTCTGTTTTTATGCCAGTACCATGCTTCTTGGTGATCACAGCTTTGTAGTAAAGCTTGAAATCAGGTAACGTGATGCCCCCAGTTTTATTTTTGTTTTTCAACATTTCCTTAGTGATTCGGGGTCTCTTCTGGTTCCATACAAATTTCTGGATTATTTGCTCCAGCTCTTTAAAAAATACCGGTGGAATTTTGATCAAAATGGCATTAAAAGTATAGATTGTTCTAGGCAGCATAGACATCTTAACAATGTTTATTCTTCTGATCCAAGAGCATGGAATGGTCTTCCAACTTTTTGTGTCTTCTTCAATTTCTTTCATGAGTTTTCTGTAGTTCCTCGAGTACAGATCCTTTACCTCTTTGGTTAGGTTTATTTCCAGGTATTTTATGGTTCTTGGTGCTATAGTAAATGGAATTGATTCTCTAATTTCCCTTTCTGTATTTTCATTGTTAGTGTATAAGAAAGCCACTGATTTCTGTACATTGACTTTGTATCCTGCCACG
>NW_019158102.1:0-613 GCF_002288905.1 Enhydra lutris kenyoni | reverse complement strand
CATCTGCGAAGAGAGAGAGTTTGACTTCTTCATTGCCAATTTGGATAGCTTTTATTTCTCTTTGTTGTCTGATTGCTGTTGCTAGGACTTCTAATACTATGTTGAATAAGAGTGGTGAGAGTGGGCATCCTTGTCATGTTCCTGATCTCAATGGGAAGGCTGCAAGCTTTTTCCCATTGAGGATGATATTTGCTGTGGGTCTTTCATAGATAGATTTTATGACGTTCAGGAATGTTCCCTCTATCCCTATACTTTGAAGAATTTTAATCAGGAACGGATGCTGGATTTTATCAAATGCTTTGTCAATTGAGAGGACCATGTGGTTCTTCTCTCTTCTCTTATTGATTTGTTCTATCACATTGATTGATTTGTGAATGTTGAACCATCCTTGTAGCCCAGGAATGAATCCCACCTGGTGATGGTGGATAATCTTTTTAATGTGCTGTTGGATCCTGTTTGCTAGGATCTTGTTGAGAATCTTAGCATCCATATTCATCAGTGATATTGGTCTGAAATTCTCCTTATTGGTAGGGTCTTTGCCTGGTTTGGGGATCAGGGTAATGCTGGCTTCATAGAAAGAGTCTGGAAATTTTCCTTCTGCTTCAATTTTTTG
>NW_019158101.1:0-1909 GCF_002288905.1 Enhydra lutris kenyoni | reverse complement strand
TTCCAGCACCTGAGTAAGGGCGAGTGTCAGATGTCTGCTCACGCTGGAGTTTGTATCCATAATGGCCAACGAATTGTAGGTTGGAGTCCAGAAGCCTTGGAGGCTTTCCCAAGCTGGAGCTTGTGAGCTGCTCCAAACAGCAAGGTGTCCTTCTGAGGGACAGGGCCAGTCTGGTTAGAGGGCTCAATGGTCCCCCATATGGAAAGATTGGATATCAGAGCTCTCTGAATGGATGCCTGGAAAGCCCACCTCGCGTTATCATTGCAGCCAAGGAACAGGGCAGGGTTGATCCGCTGGCTCTGGTTCAAAGTTCCAAGTGATCTGAGTTGACGGAGGTTCTCAGTATGACGGGTTACAATGCTGCTTGGTGTCCAGGGAGACCTTAGAATGTGGCGTTGGCTCTGGGCCCATGCAGGATTCTCCAAGCCTGAGGTTTGGACCCAGTTCCCAAGAGCCAGGTTTCCTTACGGGATAGGAGGGGTTCTGTTGTATGGCTCAGGGACCACATGTTGGACCATAAGTTGGTTTTCCAGAACAGGCCTCTGAGGACAGAGGCCTGAAAATCTAAGCTACTGTTCCGATAAGGTCCTAGAGATATGTCAGGTTCAATCTTTGGACTCAGGGCCATTGACCTGAGTGTCTTCGTGGAGGTAGGTGCTGAGGGTCTGTCAGACTGCGCATTTTTTCCAGAGTGGCCTATGAATTTGTGGTGCGCTCATGGGCCTTGCAGGTTTCTCCTAATCTGGCAGGTTTGGGCAACTGAGACGGGCCGACTTACCTTGGGAGAGCAGGCTCAGTGATGTATATTTCTGAAGGCCCCATCCTTGAGGGCATGTGGGTCAGGGCTTTGGGACAAAAGTCTTCAGACACCATCTCGGGTAAGGGTTAGGGACGAGGTGATGGCAGGCCCGCTCTGCAGGCCCTGAGGGCAGCTCCTCTGGATTGGAAATTCGGGAGGTTTTGAGGCAGTAGCACAGGATTTTCTGCCTGGATTGTGTGTCTAGGATGGCCATGGAATGGAGGGGTGGCCTCATGGGTCCATGGGAGATTCTTCCTATCTGAGGATTGTGCCCGGCTCCCAAGAGTTTGTTGTCTTTCTGGGGGAAGGGAAGAGTACTGTATACAGTCTCAGGGATACCGACCAAACTGGGAATCCAGAACGGGTCTGGGTCCGGGCACCTGGATAATCCCACCAAGCATTAGGATTTGGGCCTAGGGGCATAAGAGGCCCTCTCTGTGGCTCCTGGTTGAGCTCCGAAGGGGGCTTGTTTGAAAGCAGAATCAGGCTGAGGGTCACAATGCCTGTTTCTGCCCTGCTGCCCCTCCAGAATGGGCATTGTCTCTTGGGCCATGCACCTGTCTCCCACTCTGAGGGATGGACAACCATCTCAACATCCAGTTTTCCTGCTATGGGGAAGGAGCAGTACTCTTCTATGTTTCTGGTTCCCACATGTGCAGGAATTTGAGGTGAATTCTGGGGATAGATATCTGAATTTCCAGGTTGGTTGGAGATGACGAATATGGGGCAAGGCAGGTCCCACCTGCAGGATATGGATTCTGCAATCTGGGTGGCTGACAGGAGGTGGGGGCTTAGGCTCTGTCAGATGGAGCATTAGAGCAGGGGCGGCCTATGATATTGGGGTGCCATTGAGGGTGGTGCAGGTGGATCCTCATGTGGGGTTTCTGGGAGGTCACTTCTTCTTTCTGGCGGGCAGGCAGTTGGCTGCATTGTGGCTCCAGAATTCCCACTATGGAGGGTTTGCAGTCGAGGAGTGTGAGGACGGAAGTCTGAAAACACAAGCTATGGTTAAGTTCAGTGCCGAGTGCATGGCAGTTCCAATGCACAGTGGCTGTTTCCAGACTTCCAGCACCTGAGTAAGGGCGAGTGTCAGATGTCTGCTCACGCTGG
>NW_019158100.1:357-1909 GCF_002288905.1 Enhydra lutris kenyoni | reverse complement strand
TTGTATCCTGCCATGTTACTGAATTGCTGTATGAGTTCTAGTAGTTTGGGGGTGGAGTCTTCTGGGTTTTCCATATAAAGAATCATGTCATCTGTGAAGAGAGAGGGTTTGACTTCTTCATTGCCAATTTGGCTACCTTTTATCCAAAAGGTCTGATTTTGGATAAAAGGTATCCAAATACCTTGGATTTGCTGTTGCTAGGACTTCTAATACTATGTCTGATTGCTGTTGCTAGGACTTCTAATACTATGTTGAACAAGAGTGGTGAGAGTGGGCATCCTTGTCATGTTCCTGATCTCAATGGGAAGGCTGCAAGCTTTTCCCCATTAACGATGATATTTGCTGTGGGTCTTTCATAGATAGATTTGATGAAGTTCAGGAATGTTCCCTCTATCCCTAAAAAACCCTCTTACAATTATGATTTGATTGCTTTCACTTTGTATATCCATGTGGGCATATTGACATCTTTCTGATACTGAGTTTTGCCACTCACAGACATGAGGTGTTTGAGGTTTTCTTTGATGACCTTCAGTTCATCAGTTTACAGGGCTTTTTAGACCCATGATAGTCTTATGCATCCCTATTTAGAGCTATCTTTAATACTTTCTAGTGTATGGAATCTTTAAAAATTATTATTATGTGTTTGGGACGGCTGTATAAGAATGTAATTGAGGGGCACCTGGGTGGCTCAGTGGGTTAAAGAAGGTAATTGAGTTTGAACATTGATCTATCCATCAAGCTTATCACACTCAGACTAATGTACAGACATTCCCTTCTGTGTTACTCTTACAACATCAATCATCTCACCTAGGTTAGTTTTTACCTTCATTAAAGTTACACATGCACATGCTTCAACAGGCAAATAGTTCTATACTTTCTACATATGAAAACTGGAGTCTCCCGACCTCCCACTATTTTCCACCTCCCAGAGGCAACTATTTTCCACTCTTTTAATTGATAATTTTTCTCTAGATTCTATACCCAAATCTCATAGAGCGTGCATATATTGTCTCTTCTTGACTTCTAACCCATAGGCATTATTTACTGACTTCCCATTCTGGATAATGCGGATGCAATGCTCTGTTACTATGGAAACCACACCACATGTACATATTTCTACCACCCCCTTAACATTTTAATTTTAGATAATGTCATAGTCAGTTATCATTATACATTGCTTTTATAACGCCATTATAATGGCAATGACATTGTGTTTTTTTTTAATTTTTTATTTTTTATAAACATATAATATATTTTTATCCCCACGGGTACAGGTCTGTGAATCGCCAGGTTTACACACTTCACAGCACTCCCCATATCACATACCCTCCCCAATGTTCATAACCCCATCCCCCTCTCCCAACCCCCCTGCCCCCAGCAACCCTCAGTTTGTTTTGTGAGATTAAGAGTCACTTATGGTTTGTCTCCCTCCCAATCCCATCTTGTTTCATTTATTCTTCTCCTACCCCCTTAACCCCCCCCCATGTTGCATCTCCACTTCCTCATATCAAGGAGATCATATGATAGTTGTCTTTCTCCTATTGACTTATTT
>NW_019158100.1:0-257 GCF_002288905.1 Enhydra lutris kenyoni | reverse complement strand
CTATTGTAGACATTGCTGCTATAAACATTTGGGTGAACGTGCCCCTTCGGATCACTGTGTTTGTATATTTAGGGTAAATACCCAGTAGTGCAATTGCTGGGTCATAGGGTAGTTCTATTTTCAACATTTTGAGGAACCTCCATGCTGTTTTCCAGAGTGGTTGCACCAGCTTGCATTCCCACCAACAGTGTAGGAGGGTACCCTTTCTCCGCATCTTCGCCAGCATCTGTCATTTCCTGACTTGTTAATTTTAGCCA
>NW_019158099.1:0-1910 GCF_002288905.1 Enhydra lutris kenyoni | reverse complement strand
TTGAAGGGCATCTTGGTTCTTTCCACAGTTTGGCAACCGTGGTCATTGCTGCTATAAGCCAAAGATACAGATGTAGTGTAAAGAAGGGCCATCTATACCCCAATGTTTATAGCAGCAATGGCCATGGTCGTCAAACTGTGGAAAGAACCAAGATGCCCTTCAACGGACGAATGGATAAGGAAGATGTGGTCCATATACACTATGGAGTATTATGCTTCCATCACGAAGGATGAATCCCCAACTTTTGTAGCAACATGGATGGGACTGGAAGAGATTATGCTGGGTAAGTCAAGCAGAGAGAGTCAATTATCATATGGTTTCACTTATTTGTGGAGCATAATAAATAGCATGGAGGACAAGGGGAGTTGGAGAGGAGAAGAGAGTTGAGGGAAATTGGAAGGGGAGGTGAACCATGAGAGACTATGGACTCTGAAAAACAATCTGAGGGTTTTGAAGGGGGAGGGGTGGGAGGTTGGGGGAACTAGGTGGTGGGTATTGGAGAGGGCACGGATTGCATGGAGCACTGGGTGTGGTGCAAAAACAATGAATACTGTTATGCTGAAAATAAATTTTTAAAAAAAATTTTTAATATATAAATAAATAAATAAGAAAAAAAAAGAAATACCACCTTACAACAGTGAGAATGGTAAAGATTAACAAAGCAGGAAACAACAAATGTTGGAGAGGATGTGGAGAAAGGGGAACCCCCTTACACTGTTGGTGGGAATACAAGTTGGTGCAGCCACTTTGTAAAATAGTGTGGAGATTCCTCAAAAAATTAAAAATGGATCTACCCTATGACCTGGTAATTGCACTATTGGGTATCTACCCCCAACATACAGATGTAATGAAAAGAAGGGCCATATGCACCCTGATGTTCATAGCAGCAATGTCCATAATAGCCTAACTTTGGAAAAAGCTTAGACACCCTTCAACAGATCAATAAATAAAGAAGATATGATCCATATATACAATGGACTATTACTCAGCCATCAGAAAAGATGAATATCCAACTTTTGCATCAATATGGATGGGACTGGAGGAGATTATGCTGAGTAATAAAAAATCAAGCAGAGAAAGTCAATTATTATATGATTTCACTTAATTGTGGAACATAAGGAATAACATGGAGGACATTAGGAGAAAGAAAGGGAAAGTGAATTGGTGGAAATCAGAAGGGGAGATGAAACATGAGAGACTGTGGACTTCAAGAAACAAACTGAGTGTTTGAGAGGGGAGGGATAAAGGGGATGGATGAGGCTGGTGATAGGTATTAAGGAGGGCACATGTTGCATGGAGCACTGGGTATAGTGCATTAACAATGAATCTCAGAACACTGCATCAAAAACTAATGATGTATTTTATGGTGACTAACATAACACAATAAAAATGATTACTTCAGTAGATGCAGAAACTTAACTTGATAGAATTGAACACTTTTTCATGATATATACTCTCAACAAAGTAAGTTTACAGGATACATAATTTACATAATAAGGTCATATATGATAAGCCCATCATTAACATCATACTCAATGGGTAAAAGCTGAAAGCTTTCTTCTAAGATCAGGTACAAGATGATGATTTTACTCTCATCACTTTTATTCAACATAATGCTGGAATTTCTAGCTGCAGCAATCTGACAAGAAAAAAAAAGGCAGTCAAATTGGTAAGGAAGATATAAAATTGTCAGTATTTGTAGATGATAAGATACTATAGATGTAAACTTTAAAGACTCCAACAAAAAACTATTAGAACTAACAAAGAAACTCAATAGTCACAGGATAAAAATTAATATACAGAAATATTTTACACTAATATAAACTGAAAATAAAGTAATAGAAAAGGAATTTAATGGTTTATATTCAATTTATAATTGCTTGAGAAAAATAAAATACTTAGAAATTAGC
>NW_019158098.1:0-1910 GCF_002288905.1 Enhydra lutris kenyoni | reverse complement strand
GTCCCGCTACTAACTCATGATCCTTACTGGGTCTCTACTGAATATCCAGACTTATCCAAAAGAACTCTTCCCTCTGGCTGGTTGGAACTCCAATGACCTCTAGCCTTGTATGAGTCTTGGGAACCATCTGGTTCAGTTCCATTTACTCTTTGTTAGAACCTGGGGCATTTTCTTATACACACACTGCTTCATATTTAACAAGGACTCAAGAGGACTCCAGTGTGTATTTCCAAGAGCTTGTTTTCTCCTTGACTTCCTTCTTTCTGGAACCCATGACCTTTTCATCACTCCAGCCTTCCTGAATTCCAATCTCTCTTTCCTCACACCAGTGAGACTCGCATCTTTTCCTTGGAAACTCCTCCATACCTCCACCATCCAGAACTCCTCCAGGTGAATAGTTGAGTGAATCCTGAGGCTCAGTTTTTTTTGTTTGTTTGTTTGTTTGCTTATTTTCCTTTTCACAGGGTTCACAAATGTGTGTTCCTTTTCAATGTTTTAAAGAGAGCATATATATATATATATATATATATATATATATATATATATATTCTTTTCCCCCCAATTCCCCATGTGCTTATGGTTGGTTTCCTTTCCTCTAACAAGGTTTGTATTAGTTTTCCAGGGCTGCTATAACAAGATACCACAAATCTAGTGGCTTAAACAACAGAAATGGACAGTCTCACAGTTCTAGATGCTTCAATGTTGTTAGGCCATGCTCCTTTTGAAGGTATTAAGGAAGGATCTGTTTCAGGCCTCTCTCCCACCCAGCCTGAAGTATTTCTCTGGCTTTGGGCTTCTTCACATGGCCTTCTCCCTCAGTGCATATCTGTGTTTCCCAAGTTTCCCTTCTTATAAGGACACAAGTCCTATCGAATTAGGGGCCCACCCTACTCAAATATGACCTTATCCTAGCTAGTTACATCTCCAGGGACCCTATTTCCAAATAAGGTCACGATCCCAGGTGCTGGGGTTTAGGACTGGGGTAGTTTTTATGTATATATATATATATATGCTAAAATATATATATATATGTATATATATATTTTTTTTAAAGATTTTATTTATTTATTTGACAGAGAGAGAGATCACAAGTAGACGGAGAGGCAGGCAGAGAGAGAGAGAGAAAGAGAGAGAGAGGGAAGCAGGCTCCCTGCTGAGCAGAGAGCCCAATGCGGGACTCGATCCCAGGACCCTGAGATCATGACCTGAGCCGAAGGCAGTGGCTTAACCCACTGAGCCACCCAGGCGCCCCTAAAAAATATATTTTTGTTTAGAATGTCAGTCGTCCTTCCTTTCATTACAAGGTTATCCGCATGCTTTTGGTGCCTACTGAACAATTCTACCACCTTGACCTCCTAAATCTCCATGAAAGTTACTGTTACCGAAAGTCATATGCCATCTCTTGAAAAACAGTTTGCATCTTTTTGGAGTTTACAGGTTTTTTGGTATTTAATATCTGTTTATGTGCTAATGAAGGTGACTTTCATCCTACTCCTTCCTTCTGAATTTGTTTCTATTTGTTAAAGTAAATTCTCTAGTGTTTTAAAAGAAGGATCTATAAAAGCTAAATGGTTATTCTTTGTAAGTCTACATTTATTTTTTCTCATTTTGTATGTACTTTTAGTGACCAGAGATTTGAAGGCTGACAGCATTTATCAGCATTTTAAAGATATAAAGGAAAAAAATGTATTTTTAAAAAGGGATATAAACAGTGATGAAGCAAAAAAATTGCAAGACAATGGACAAAAATTTAGGGGCTCAGTAATTTCATGAACTATAAATGGGTTATATACTCTAATGAAAAGATTAAATTTGTTAGATTTCATCAATGCACACATACACACATAATGATGTGCTGTTTCTAAGAGAAACATAATAAGCTCACCAATGCAGAAATAAGATTTTGTAAT
>NW_019158097.1:0-1910 GCF_002288905.1 Enhydra lutris kenyoni | reverse complement strand
GGGTGTTATGGTTTCCCAAATGAACTTGCTGAGAGAGAGGGGATGGAGGAGGAGCTGAGCTCTGAGAGTGGGACTGGAGTCTGTTAGGGATTCTAGAGCTGGGGGCCCAGGAAGGGCTTTTTCTGGCTGGGGCATGTGTGCAGAGAATCTGAGCTCCTCTTATAAAACACAGATGTTCTACCAGAAGGAAATGACTCAGAGTAAATGCTGGGCAGCATCCAGGGTCATGGACTTAGAGTTTTATAATATCTGTCTATGAGCCCACCAGCCCATTAAGATTTCCTGCTGACCCTAGAAATCCAAAGGATTCTAAGTTGGCACAAAAGTTAGCCTCCTCTTCACAATCCAGATGTCTAAGACTTTCAAGGCTTGGAAACAAGTAGCAAATGTTTTGTGATTTTGTTTTTGTTAATTAAAGGCTGAGGTCAACACCTTGAATAATGGAAATAGCCAAACTATACCCCAAAATAATATAAGTTGAAAGGAACAAATATGAATTCAATGGGTTAGATAAATTATGAGAAAGAAGGATTTAAGAAGTAAGATCAGCTGTGTTATTCTTAAAGAAAAGAGGCAACTGGAATCTATAGGATCCCAGTCTGGTCAGTGGCTCAGTAGACGAAGTTTTAAAGCTGCTTATTAACTGTTAAGAAATACAAAAACCACAAACCAGCTCTACTAGAAGAAGATATTCCCTTGCTTCAGTGTAAACAGTATCAACAAAATGTGAACTTCTAAACTTGGGGATTATTTTTAAGGAAAAGTAACCATTAAAAGATAATTTTTAAAGGGTATAATTATGACTCATGCAAATATAAAATAAACATGTGGTGAAGATTTCAGTTAACACATTAATTGAGGAAATCAGTAAAACATAAGAGACAATTCAAAGGAAAATTTGAAGAACCATATAACACACACACACACACACACGGAATACTGAAGATAAAATACCAATAAATGCAAAAGTGGCTTTTTGCAGAGGGTGAGTGTAGAAGGTGGGGGGGATCAATTGTATTTCCACCTGGACATAACTAATTTGCATGTCTGTGGACAAGAATAATTTGCATTATTATTATTTATCTCCAAATTACAGAGTTCTATAATAGCTGAAAGACAATGAAAGAGGCCAACCTCAAGGATTCAGAAGATCTGGAATTAGATAAGGCCTAGTTTTCCACTGAAGATATCCAGTAATCTTGTTCATCTATTTTAAAATCTTTCACCATGTATCCTGACATATGTGACACTTGAAAATATGGCAGAAATATTACCATAAGCCTTTTCAATGTCCAGCTAGAGCTGTGGTTCTCAAAGTGTCATCCCTGGGCCAGCAACAGAAATATCAGATGGAAATTATTAGACACACCAATTCTTAGGACCCATGCCAAATTGGAAACTCTGGGAGCAGGGCCTAGGAATCTGGTTTAATGAGGCCTTAGTGTCATTCTAGTGCACACCCACATTTGTGAAACCACTGATAGATGATCCAACACTTATTACTGTTTAAGAACCAAACTTGGTAAAGTTAGACATTACCTTGTAGGGGACTGAAAAGTTGCAAATGTTTCTTATTTGGTGGAGATGAAAATAATCTCTGTTTTGTAGTCAAGATGGCAGCAAAGGCTATAATTCTTGCTTTTTTCCCTTGAAATTATATTTCAGCATTCTGTTTTTCATTGACTATGTGGCAATTTCTCCTGTCTTTGAACCAGCTTTGTCATCCTGCTGATTTTCTTATAATGAGGTAAATACATTTGTGAAAAGGGCTCACTAAATATTTGGGAACCATCGTTAACTTCATGAAAATTATGTTTTGACATAATGTAACTGAAGTAAGAGGTACTTTGACTCATTAAAGGAAATGAAGTGCAACTGAAGCAATTACAGATTATTATCATCATTAAAGG
>NW_019158096.1:0-1910 GCF_002288905.1 Enhydra lutris kenyoni | reverse complement strand
CATCTCACCCCTGGAGGCATCCTCCTGCTTCCCAGGACGTGCTGCCGAGAGAGGCAGGGAATGCCTCCTGGGGAGCCCAGGCATGGGCGGACCTTGGCCTCTGCCGAGAGGTCTGTGCTCGGTGGCCCACGGTACCGGGTGGGCCCGTAGCAACCCGATATCCGCGTCAGCCTGACCTGCTGGTCACAGCCCCTTCTCAGGTCTGAGAAAGCCCCGTGGCTCCTTGTTTATAGCCCTTTGTGATACGATGAAGGCCCTGAGTTTGTTGTCCTAGCTGCGCCTTCTTTGGCGGCTCCCGGAGGGATGTCGTGTCTCGTGGAGCGCCATGTGGGCTCGTCTCTGAGCCGAGGGCCGTGTCCCTTCTCCCCTCCTCTGCTGGGGCTCCTGCTCAGGTCAGCTGGGGCAGTTAGAGTGTCATGCCTCTGGCCAGCCACGATGGGAATTCCCTCTGCAGGCACAGTCCCAGGCTGGCAGGAGAAGTGGGCGTGGTCGCTGGGACAGCCCTCCGGAATGGGTCAGGTGACCTTTCAAAATCTGGGGAGGTGAAGGGTTCCTAACATCACAACAGCACGCGGGCCATAACGTAGGCGGGTTTCTCTGGACCCATCAGACGACCTCTGCAAGTCGTGAGGACAAGTGAAATGCGCTGCCTGGCGTGGAGGTTGTGTTGGGGTCTGGGGCTTCTGTCCCCAGGGGATATTCAGGCCGGTGGGGTGGGGGCTAAGGGGCAGGTTGTTGGGGGCCGGTGTGCCTTGCTTCCGAGGCGCCCCCTGTGTTTGAGCAGGAAGGCGGGGGCTGCGCTTCGATCTGGCACCTGGGCCCACGTTGGTCACCACGGTGGTTGGGTTGAGGGGAGCGCAGGGCCGGCCGCCTGGAGTCTGCGGCCCCTCAGCTGCTTTGGACGGCCTGCCCCCAGGGCCCGGGGCACCTGCGGCAGAGCCAGAGTCCCAGGGCCCCGGCAGATGCTCATAGGAAAGGACTGGAGCCAGGGAGGGAGGGAGGCAGGTAGGCCCAGGCAGCCACGGCAGCCGGCCAGGTCGCCGGGGCTCTGTGCTCTGTGCTTCACCGGAGGGTTGGCGTTTATCGGGGCAAAATGCGCACAGTGTGAAGTCTGCCGTAGCCACGACCCTGACGTGGAAGGGAGTTGGGGAAGGGGAAGGTAGTTGTTGTTGGTTTTTTGTTTGTTTTGTTTATCTCGTTGAGTTCCAGGGTCCATGAGCGGCATGTCTTAGCAAGGAAAGACCAGAGGCCCTTTTCAGCCTCATGGAACTCGGGGCAGCCAATTCGCCAAGCATGCTTTTGGGGAAGGTCTTCCAGCAGCAATGCTAAGACTTTGACAGATGGCGGGGCCTCCCTGAGCCTGCACTCCCTGCTGGGAGGGAGGGGCCTGCTTTCCTTCATGGGTGACTCTGTGTGTCCCCACGTGAGTGTTTCTGAGGCCTCGACTGAATGCTCTCCTTGTTTTTACAGGTGGTGCTTCGAGGCTCAAGGGTCGTGGCCTGCTGGGCAGCATCCAAAGCGCCTGGCCTCTGTCTCTTCAGTGCAGATGGAAGTGCAGCACGTCCAGGAGTGTCACCCCTGTCATCTCCCTGGGGGACGTGCATCGCAGTCGTAAGTTGTCTTGGTTCTGAACCTCCCTCCCGGGTTGAGGTTCAGGCCTTGACTTGGGTGTCTTTCTTGCCGGCTGCTGTCTTTCTTCCGGAGGGAAAGATACCCTCTTCTTGTCGATTAACGTGGAGATGTACCCTCAACCAGAAAGTCTAGAGTTTGCTGCTTGGGGAAGATGACTTAGTGGCACATATGGAGAAGGTTCTGCAAGTCCCTGCCCCACACAAAACTTCTGAACTCCAGGCTGCCCGGGTAGCAGAATCCTGAGTTATTGCAACCTGACCTTATAAATAGACATTGTC
>NW_019158095.1:0-1911 GCF_002288905.1 Enhydra lutris kenyoni | reverse complement strand
TGGGGGAAGGGAAGAGTGCTCTTTTCCACGTCAGGGGTCCCGCCCAAACAAGGATTCCAGAGTGGGGTTTTGGGTCACGTGTCCTGGACAACCCCACCAAGGGTTAGGATTTGGGCCAAGAGGCACGAGAGGCCTGCTCTCCGGCTTCCTGGACCAGCCCCCAACAGGGTGTGCTTTAAGGGGGTCTCAGGCTGAGGGTCACAATGCCTGCTTGTGCCCAGCTGCCCCTGGTGAGTGGGCGTGGTCTCATGCGCCATGCAGCTGGCTCCCAATCTAGAGTAGTACAACTATCTAAACATCCACATTCCTGCCATGAGGAAGGAGGAGTACTCTGCTGTGATTCAGGTTCCCCCATAGGCAGGGATTTGCGCTACCTTCTGGGGTCAGATAACTGCATACCCAGGTTCGCAGGTGATGACGGGCTCTGACCAAGTCAGAGCCAACCTGCAGGATATGGGTCGCGCTATGTGGCTGGCTGACAGGTGGTCGGGACTCGGGCTGTGTCAGACAGAGCATCAGTTCACAGGGCGGCCTAAGATATCAGGGTGCCCTTGAGGGCCATGCTGCTGGATCCTCATCTGGGGATTCTGGGCAGACCCGTAGGGCATTTCTTCCTTCCGGTGGGCAGGCAGAAGGCAGCTTTGTTTTTCCAGAATTCCCAATATGGATGGCCTTCTGGCAAGGTGTGTGAGGATGGAAGTCTGAAAACAATGCCATGCTTATGTTCAGTGCCGAGGCCATAACAGTTCCAATGTGCAGCGTCTGTTTCGAGATCTCAAGCACCTGAGGACTTTCGAGTGTGAGATGTCTGCTCACGCTGGAATTTGTATCCATGATGGTCCACGATTGCTCGTGCGGCCTCAAGAAGCCTTGGCGTGTTTCCGAAGCTGGAGCTTGTGAGCTGCTCCAAACAGCAAGGTGTCCTTCAGCGGGACACGGGAAGTCCAGTTAGAGGGCTCCAGAGTCACCATATGGAAAGATTCGATAGCAGAGCTCTCCGAATTAATGCGTGGAAACTCCACATCCATTACCACTGAAGCCTAGGAACAGGGCAGCTTTGATCCAGTGGCTCTGCTTCACAGTTCCAAGGGATCTGAGTTGACGGACGTTCTCAGTCTGACGGGTCACAATGCTCCTTGGTGTCCAGGGAGACCTTAGAATGTGGCGGTGGCTCTGGGGCCATGAAGGAACCTCCTAGCCTGTGGGTGGGACCCCGTTCCCAAGAGCAAAGTTTCCTTCTCGGGACCAGAGGGGTTCTACTGTATGGCTCAGGGACCCCACGTTGGGCCATATGTTGGTTTTCCAGAACAGGCCGGAGGGACAGAGGCCTGAAAACCTAAGCTAGGTTTTGGATGAGGTCCTAGGGGCCTGTCAGGTTGAATCTTCGGACTCAGGCCCATTGTCGTGCGTGTCTTCCTGGAGGTAGGTGCTGACTGTGTCTCATAGTGCGCATTTTTTCCAGAGCATCCTATGTAATTGGGGGGGGTTTCAGGTGCCTTGCATGTTTCTCCCATCCTGGATGGTTTGGGCAACTGAGACGGGCACAGTTTCCTCGGGAGTGCAGGCCCAGTGATGCGGTGTGGTTCCGGGGGTCCCATCCTAGAGGGCATGTGGTCAAGGCTTTGGGAACGAAGTCTTCAGACAGCAACTCGGGGAAGAATTAGGGGCGAGGTTAAGGCAGACCCGATGTGCATACCCTGAAAGCAGCTCCTCAGGATTTGAAATTCGGGTGCCTGGGAGGCAGTAGCAGAGGCTGTTCTCTCTGGACTGGATACATAGGATGGTGTCGAAATGGACGGGTGAGCACATGGCTCCATGGGATATTCTCCCTTTCTGGGGATTCTGCCAGGCTCCCAAGAGTTTGGTTTTTTTTGGGGGAAGGGAAGAGTGCTCTTTTCCATCTCAGGGGTC
>NW_019158094.1:0-1911 GCF_002288905.1 Enhydra lutris kenyoni | reverse complement strand
TTATGCCAGTACCATGCTGTCTTGGTGATCACAGCTTTGTAGTAAAGCTTGAAATCAGGTAATGTGATGTCCCAATTTTTTTTTTCAACATTTCGTTAAAAATTCAGGGTCTCTTCTGATTCTATACAAATTTTAGGATTATTTGCTCCAGCTCTTTGAAAAAAACCAGTGGAATTTTGATCAGAATGGCATTAAAAGTATAGATTGCTCTAGGGAGCATAGACATTTTAACAATGTTTATTTTGCCAATCCAAGAACATGGAATGGTCTTCCATCTTTTTGTGTCTTCTTCAATTTCATTCATGAGTGTTCTGTAGTTCCTCGAGTACAGATCCTTTACCTCTTTGGTTAGATTTATTCCCAGGTATCATATGGTTCTTAGTGCTATAGTAAATGGAATCGATTCTCTAATTTCCCTTTCTGTATTTTCATTGTTAATGTATAAGAAAGCCACTGATTTCTGTACATTGACTTTGTATCCTGCTACCTTACTGAATTGCTGTATGAGTTCTAGTAGTTTGGGGGTGGAGTCTTTTGGGTTTTCCATATAAAGAATCATGTCATCTGCAAAGAGAGAGAGTTTGAATTCTTCATTGCCAATTTGGATACTGTTTATTTCTCTTTGTTGTCTGATTGCTGTTGCTAGGACTTCTAATACTATGTTGAACAAGAGTGGTGAGAGTGGGCATCCTTGTCGTGTTCCTGATCTCAATGGGAAGGCTGTGAGCTTTTCCCCATTGAGGATGATATTTGCTGTGGGTTTTTCATAGATAGATTTGATGAAGTTCAGGAATGTTCCCTCTATCCCTATACTTTGAAGCGCTTTAATCAGGAACGGATGCTGGATTTTGTCAGATGCTTTTTCTGCATCAATTGAGAGGACCAGGTGGTTCTTCTCTCTTCTTTTACTGATTTGTTCTATCATACTGATTGATTTGCGAATGTTGAACCATCCTTATAACCCAGGGATGAATCCCACCTGGTCATGGTGGATAATCTTTTTAATGTGCTGTTGGATCCTATTTGCTAGGATCTTGTTGAGAATCTTAGCATCCATATTCATCAGTGATATTGGTGAACATAGAGAGTAACCTCTTCAATATCAGCCACAGCAACTTCTTTCAAGATATGTCTCCAAAGGCAAAGGAAACAAAAGCAAAAATGAACTTTTGGGACTTCATCAAGATCAGAAGCTTCTGTACAGCAAAGGAAACAGTCAACAAAACAAAGAGGCAACCCACGGAATGGGAGAAGATATTTGCAAATGACAGTACAGACAAAAGGTTGATATCCAGGATCGATAAAGAACTCCTCAAACTCAACACACACAAAACAGATAATCATGTCAAAAAATGGGCAGAAGATATGAACAGACACTTCTCCAATGAAGACATACAAATGGCTATCAGACACATAAAAAAATGTTCACCATCACTAGCCATCAGGGAGATTCAAATTAAAACCACCTTGAGATACCACCTTACACCAGTTAGAATGGCCAAAATTAGCAAGACAGGAAACAACATGTGTTGGAGAGGATGTGGAGAAAGGGGAACCCTCTTACACTGTTTGTGGGAATGCAAGTTGGTGCAGCCACTTTGGAGAACAGTGTGGAGATTCCTTAAGAAATTAAAAATAGAGCTTCCCTATGACCCTGCAATTGCACTAGAGTATTTACCCCAAAGATATGGATGTAATGAAAAGAGGGGCCATCTGTACCCCAATGTTTATAGCAGCAATGGCCAAGGTCGCCAGACTGTGGAAAGAACCAAGATGCCCTTCAACAGACGAATGGATAAGGAAGATGTGGTCCATATACACTATGGAGTATTATGCCTCCATCAGAAAGGATGAATACCCAACTTTTGTATCAACATGGATGGGACTGGAAGAGATTATGCTGAGTGAAAT
>NW_019158093.1:0-1911 GCF_002288905.1 Enhydra lutris kenyoni | reverse complement strand
ACTTAAGGACTGGCTAGGATGCTTTCAGGGAGTCTCCTGAACATGGCGCATCCACAGCTCTTATTTGTATACGTTAACAATGCGCAACGTCCCGCCGTGATCCGTGCTGAAGCTCAAGACCAAACGCCAGCTAATGTCTACAACTGGGAAGACCAACTGAAAAATGAAATTTCCTTTAATTAAAAGCCACCTTGATAGAGCCATGTTTCAGTGTCTCAATTTGTAAGTAGAGTCACAGAATACTAGAGCTGTGGGACCCTATCTCTGTGAACACCCTGAAATTATATACAAAATTATATGTTTATGTATATTCTTCTGGGAAAGGATCTATGCTTTTTTTTTTTAAAAGATTTTATTTATTTATTTATTTGAAAGGCAGAGATCACAAGGAGGCAGAGAGGCAGGCAGAGAGAGAGAGAGGGAAGCAGGCTCCCTGCTGAGCAGAGAACCCGATGCGGGACTCGATCCCAGGACCCCGAGATCATGACCTGAGCCGAAGGCAGCGGCTTAACCCACTGAGCCACCCAGGCGCCCTGATCTATGCTTTTTTTAAAAAAGATTTTATTTATTTATTTGAGAGGGAGAGAGAGAGACAGAGCATGAGAGGGGGGAGGGTCAGAGGGAGAAGGAGACTCCCTGCCAGGCAGGGAGCCCAAAGCGGGACTCGAGGATCACAACCTGAGCTCAAGGCAGTCGCCTAACCAACTGAGCCAGCCAGGCGTCCCAGGATCTAGGATTGTAAGTAGATACTCAAAGGGGTCACTAATGAAAGAAGGTTAAGAGAAGAACTCTGTCATTTTTTATACTATTGAAGACGAGCCCTGTGTAATGGGATGACTTGTCCAAAGTCTCACAGCTCATTACTGCCCCTGGAACATGGGCCGCCACACTACACCATTTCCATTACAACTCAACAACCGGATGTGAAACATAAAACTCATGAACTGTAAAAATATCTTAAGAACAGACCCATATGTATTTGGAAACTTGATTTATAAGAGGTGACATTACGAATCTGTGAGTGCAGAACGGATTTCCAATAAACGGTTAAACATGGACAAAGTGAAATACGAGCCACGCCCACATGATACATGAAAATTAATTCCAGGTGACAAGCAAAATCTAAAAATATGGAAATATAGGAGGGAGTAGGAAACGTCTTCTTTTCTAAAAATTTTCTTTCTTTCTTTCTTTATTTAACTCTACACCCAGCTTGGGGCTCAAAATCACGATCCTGAGATCAAGAGTCACATGTTCCTCTGGCTCAGCCTGTCAGGTGCCCCAGGGAAACTTCTTAAACAAGACCTCAAAAATCACAAACTAGGGGCACCTGGGTGGCTCAGTGGGTTAAAGCCTCTGCCTTCGGTTCACGTCATGATCTCAGGGTCCTGGGATCGAGCCCTGCATCGGGCTCTCTGCTCAGCAGGGAGCCTGCTTCCTCCTCTCTCTGCCTGCCTTTTTGCCTACTTGTGATCTCTGTCTGTCAAATAAATGAATAAAGTCTATATATAAAAAAAGAACTAGGTATGGGTACACCAGTAATAATAATATTAATAGCTAACATTTATTAAGTGCTTATTATGTGCCAGACATTAGTCTAAGTGCTTTTCATATAAGGTAGGTACGATTTTTATCCCCATTTTGTGGATGAGGAAATTGAGATACAGAAAGGTTAAGAAATTGACCTATGATCACACAGGTATAATTGCAGAAGTGGGGAGGTTTGACTCTAGACCCTTGTTCTTAATGACGCTATATGGATATGTTATTCTCTATACATCATAGGGAATACTGTGCTGTTCTAAATACATTTTTCTATGCTTGAAACATTTCATGATACAGTTAATTTTTTTAAAGATTTTACTTATTTATTTGTCAGAGAGAGTGAGTGCACAAGCAGGGAGAGCAGAA
>NW_019158092.1:0-1912 GCF_002288905.1 Enhydra lutris kenyoni | reverse complement strand
ATGGGCTGGGCAGCCCCCAGAGTGGTTCCCGGGCATTCCCGAATCCGTCCTCCCAGGGTGGATGGCCCGTGGGACTGAGAAGGGGACAACATGTTTGGCTGCCATTTCCCAGCTGATTGAGGAAAGTCTGTGACTTCTCCTGGTTCCCTCTCTCCTGTGTTCAGTGTCTGTCTCTGTCTTTGTCTTTGTCTCTGTGTCTGCGTCTGTCTCGGTTTCTGTGTGTCTCATAGGAGCAGGGTCTGTGGGCTCCAGGGGTGATGGGAGAAACCTCAGAAGTCTCCCTTGTCCCCGTTTCCCTCTCCTGTGCTGGTGCTTGGTCCCTTGCTAAGGCCTTCTCCCCCTGAGCAGAGCACTGACTCTGGAACCTCTTCCCAATGGGGACCCTGAGGCTGCAACGAGGAGGGTCCTGACCTTGGTCCCCAGACCAGGGGTCCAGTGCTCTGCCACCTTCTGCAAGCCCACAATGTCAGCCCCCCGAGCCTCCAGGCTGTCCTCTGTTCAGAAGGACCTCGAGGGAGTCCAAAGCATTTTCCCAAGACTGGGAGCACAGTGGGTCAGGGAGAGAGATTCAAGGCCAACAGGCTCTTCTACCAGCCTGTGGGAGCCTAGGGACACCCTGTCTCTATGGCTCCATTGATAGAAGAGGAAGGGGAGGCCTTTGGTGTTGTAGCCCTGTCCACACTTGGGGGGGGTACCTCTACCTACTTCCAGTAGTCCAGGGTGGTGATGGACACCAGGCCCCAGACCCTGTCCTCACACGGTGCCCTGGCAAAGCCCCTGGGCCCCTTGGGGACCCCTTGACCATCAGCCCGTCCTGTCTCCCCTCCCCATGCTATGGATCTCGGTCCTTGCCAGGAGTCCTGAGGCCCCTGACCCCATGGCCCAGCTGTCTCCAACCTCTTTCTTCGTTTCCCCTTGTTACCCACCATCTTCCCAGGGTGTCTCCCCCTCTGACCCCTAGCTGGAAGAGTGGTGTGTGTGTGTGTGTGTGTGTGTGTGTGTGTGTGTACGTGCGCACGCTCAAGCACATATGCCTCTACCTGTCTGGGGATGCCCGAGGTCATGTCCCCACATGGGATGGGGTGGGTAGCTCTCCCCAAGGATCTGAGGGGCTCTCACCCTCAAAGCAAACCTCATGGGAGGGTCGGGGCTTGCCTAGGATTGGAGGGAAGCTCTGCTCCTTGGACTCTGTACCCGTCTTTTGTCCTGGGCCAGTCCCTGTCTCTCTTGACCCCAGGTTCCCAACTGTCCTTGAGGGTTGGACATGGAAATGCTTGAACTTGGCCGTTCCTCCAGGGGTAGGTGGAGGTGGAGGAAAGGTGCACCAGGCACACAGACCTCCATTCCGAGAGGGCCAGGTGTGCCCAGGAGACCTGCACACGGCACCTGTACCATGGCCCAGCCTTGCGGTGGATGTGTACGCGACCCATGTCGCTGTCCCTGATGGGTCCCCGATGTTCCCTCACCACTGCCAAGTGCTCTGTGGCCCCGAAGCCTGCTGAGCACCAGAACCATACCTACCCTGGGAAGCAAGGCTCAGGTTGCAAGGCCAGGTCGGTTGAACATCTGGGGATGCAAAAGTCACTGAATTCCCCCCACCCATGGTCTGGAATTCAGACTCCATTATAGGGTCCAGCTAAATGCGGGGTTGAGACAGAGGACTTGGAGACAGTAGAGGAGGCCAAATCAGGGCAGGGAGATCAGTGGGCCCCTTCAACTTCTGCTATCTCCATATGCTTGGTCTTCCTGGTTGTACCTTGGGAAAGAGGTCCAGCCTGTCCTTGGATTAGGCACTGGCTTGAGTCAGTGGGTGGGAAGGAGGAAAGGGAGGTTAGGGTTAGGGTTAGGGTTAGGGTTAGGGGTTAGGGGTTAGGGGTTAGGGTTAGGGTTAGAGGGTTAGGGTTAGGGTTAG
>NW_019158091.1:0-1913 GCF_002288905.1 Enhydra lutris kenyoni | reverse complement strand
TTTTCTCTTTTTTCTCCTCTTTGCATTGAGATAATCTATACAAAAGTGCTTTACCTGGTACCTAAAATAAATTAGTTATCCAATAATGTGTTCATTTTGGTCTTTTAATTGTTTTGTTTCATTCATTTTTCCCTTTATACCTTGAAAAGATACTAATTAAGAAATTTTAATCAATACAGTCAAACAGCAGACCTCCTGTTTATTATCTGCAGAACTTTCTAAATCTCTAGAACAAAAACAAAACTTTTTAATGAATCTCATCATTGGCAAGTTCTTACTGGTAATTTCATACGTGTGACTCATTAAAATTTTGCCTCTGTGTATGCTGAGGAATAGAACTTAGATTTTTGTCACTATGCCAATGTGTTTGACTTAAGCATTTTCTCTTCTTATATTTCAATGTTGTTGTCTATCATGGGGTCTGAGGTCCTGGCCTTTGAAAGCACTCTAGAACTTGCTTTCAATGCAAACACAGTAATTTCACTTCAACACCATGTCACAATATATCTAAACAGCAAAATCACATAGTTAACCCAATCTAATTCAATCACTCATTTCAGGGTTTTATTTTTTTCTAAATTGCTTTATATTTGTACTGTCCACATGGAATTTTGCCTTTATGTACCTCCATTTCCATAGTAGGCATATCAAACATTATGAACACAGTTCATTTACAAAGGCAAAAACTTTATGATAATTCAGTTCATGCATTACTGTTTTTAACCTAATTGATTTTCCTCATGGAAAATTTTAACACATAAAATTACATAGTGCCTTTGTTTGTTTACTTACTTGCCATCTCTCTTCTACACTAGAATATTAAGTTTAGGAGAGCAGGAACTGTATTTCTTTGCTGCTATATCCTCATTGAATACAGTACCTAGCACACATCAGATGTACAATATAGACTTGTTGGATGAACGAGCAAATAAGCAAAAGCACAGTGAATGTCTGTCTGTACTTGTTCAATCTTATGGAGGGTCCAAAACTTACACTATTAGGTGGGACGATATGGCTCCAATGGAATGGAATTGAGTATTTTGCTTCTCTTAGGTCACTTAGGCTCTGTCAAAGGACCAGAAGGCTAGGATGTGGTTAAATCCACTAAATAAGAAATATATTAAGAACTGACATTATTATTTGTAATCTCAAGGACTCCAAATTCTGCTTATTTCTTCCATTTGTATCTTCCTTTCCCAAATTATTTTATAGGGATCTGTCTGATCTATTGATCAGAGATCAACACTCTAGGACAGAAATATCCTAATAGAATCTGTATTCTTAATATTTCTAATAATGTTATAAAAATAAAACCAAAACCAATGTACTCATAAACGTCATTTGAGAATCATAAATTTATGACATTTCTCTGTTCACATAATATGTGCACATACATGTATACTATATACTCATATTCTTACAAAAACAAGAATATAAAATGCATATACAAATTGAGAAATAAACCAGGAAAATAGTTTACAAAGAAGGAATTGTTCATATCAATTAAAATTGTACAGGTTTCCATAAATTTCTAGTTGGCCTATTAGCAAATTGGAGGTTTTTTTGAACGGCGAAACATCTCCTTAGGAAGTATATATCTCTTCTAGACTCCAAAGGTGACAGACAGGGCCAAAACAGGGAATACTATTAGTTGAATGGTATTAACGAGTTCTGAGTTCCAAGGTTGGAAAGTAAACTAGAGAACTCCAAATGTGGAATTCCTGAAAAGTCCAAGAAACAAGTTCAACAAAAGAGCAACTGGCAAGGGATGGGATATCTTAAAATTTGTTCATTGCATATATGATGTCTTTAAATATGCAGGTTTTGTTGTGCTAAAAAAGTTCCCTTTTATGCCTAGTGTTTTAAAAGTTTGTAATCATTGAAAAGACTGAACTTTATAAAATGTTGTTATG
>NW_019158090.1:0-1914 GCF_002288905.1 Enhydra lutris kenyoni | reverse complement strand
CCTGTACCCCTGGGGATAAAAAGATATTATATGTTTATGAAAAATAAAATTAAAAAAAAAAAGACAAAAAAAAAAAAGAATGATATTTTGTTCAATTAGGTGATTGCCTGCATGGTTCATCTCTCCCCAGAATTGAAAGATTCTTCATCAAGGAAGTGAATATTGTATTTTATTCCTGCTTCATTATATATTGAAAATGTGGAAACATTTTTTATTGTTTAATAGCTTTTAATATCTTTTTAGAAAGGAAGAAGAACCTTGGTAGTTACTGACCTCATCAAATGAGTTTGTAGGCCATGTACCTTGCAGGTAAGAAAATGAGCTATGGAGTTAGGAGAAATTTGAATACTAGCCCTGCTACTCCCTGGCCATAACATTTTAAGAAAGTTCCTAAACAGCTCAACTACATACTCGGGATATAGAGAAATGAGGTGTTTTCAGGTGAGATCTTATATTAGGATACTTCGTGAAATTTCTTTTACTTATTGTACTTGAGAAACAGTAGCTGTTTAAAAAACTCATTTGAGAGAGTCATTTGTTAATACCTAAATAGAAGGTCAAGTAAGAAGGATCAAATTTCAGAGAATAAAAAGAGTTATTAAAAAGCAATTTTTTGGGGGCGCCTGGGTGGCTCAGTGGGTTAAGCCACTGCCTTTGGCTCAGGTCGTGATCTCAGGGTCCTGGGATCGAGTCCCGCATCGGGCTCTCTGCTCAGCGGGGAGCCTGCTTCCCTCTCTCTCTCTCTCTGCCTGCCTCTCTGTCTACTTGTGATCTCTCTCTGTCAAATAAATAAATAAAATCTTTAAAAAAAAAAAGCAATTTTTTGGTTATAATTAGTGAGGAAAGTGCTTCTAACACTATCAGAAAAAAAAATTTTTAGGTCATATGCTTGTGATCAAAATAGTCATGTAAATATTTAAGATTATTCACCAAAAATTCATATGCTCTGTGATTTTGGAGTTTTTAAATAAATTTAGCCTGTTAAAAATATGGTATTTCTTTCAAAAGCAGTTCCATTACATATATAGGAATAAATGCAATTAGATTAAAAGTCTAAGTCCACTTAGACCGTGGGAAGGAGGTGGGCCGAGAGTGGGCGCCATGGGGACTGACAGAGGGACAGGGCTGGGGGGCAAGATGGCAGCCTGGAAGCCATTGGCCATCTTGGGGAAGGCGAAGAGCTTGGTGTTTGGAAGATGGTTATTCAAGGCAAGAAATCAGAGTCTTCCGATGAGTTGCGCAGGGAGCTGAGGGCGGAGGGCATTGACTGAGAAAGGTTAAAAGGTGCGTTTGGAGAAAGTGAGAGTTTGCGTGTCCATCTGATGACGTCTGTGGACAACGGGCTGTCAGACAGAGGGATGTGATTTTCATGGGGAAGACAAAGGAAACCGGGGAAAAACAAGCCTTTCTCTCGGGGCAGGGACAGATGCCCTGACCCCAGCCTCACATTTGTAACCTTCATTCTCATTGCCTTTTCTTCCTTTTTACTATTATTTTTTTAATTTGGGGGGAAGAGAGCCCAAATGATTCATGATGGAACTACGGCCGTTGGCGTCAGGATCTGTCACTCTCCAAAGCTGCACATTCACGATGGTATCTTATGCTCCCGACAAACTTGGTGAAAGGGTGCAAGAGACAGACAGACTGAGACAGCATCACGGACAGAGACATTCAAGGCGATTCTGCGTGAGAGACAGGGCTCGGGGATTCAGAGAAGCAGAGAGCGCCAGGGACAGACAGAGCAGAGTGTTTACTTAACTAAGAGCAGAGGGAGGGGGAAGGCTGGGGGCTTTGGAGAGCCCCCGCCCCCACCCAGACCCAGAGCTCTGGTTTCTAACTGCCTTTTGCACCTACTTGGGGAGCCCAGGGGCCGAGGAAGCCCACTAAGGGGCGTCTACACAGCTGGCGGGAGGC
>NW_019158089.1:0-1915 GCF_002288905.1 Enhydra lutris kenyoni | reverse complement strand
GAGGCCAGCATCACCTTGATCCCCAAACCAGACAAGGATCCCATCAAAAAAGAGAATTACAGACCAATATCCCTGATGAACACAGATGTGAAAATTCTCACCAAAATACTAGCCAATAGGATCCAATAGTACATTAAGAGGATTATTCACCACGACCAAGTGGGATTTATTCCAGGCCTGCAAGGTTGGTTCAACATCTGGAAATCAATCAATGTGATACAATACATTAATAAAAGAAACAACAAGAACCATATGATACTCTCAATAGATGCTGAAAAAGCATTTGACAAAGTGCAGCATCCCTTCCTGATCAAAACTCTTCAATGTGTAGGGATAGAAGGCACATACCTCAATATTATCAAAGCCATCTATGAAAAAGCCACTGCAAATAGCATTCTCAATGGAGAAAAACTGAAAACTTTTCCGCTAAGGTCAGGAACATGGCAGGGATGTCCATTATCACCACTGCTATTCAACATAGCACTAGAGTCCTAGCCTGAGCAATCAGACAACAAAAAGAAATTAAAGGCATCCAAATCGGCAAAGAAGTCAAACTATCACTCGTTGCAGATGATATGATACTTGATGTGGAAAACCCAAAAGATTCCACTCCAAAACTGCTAGAACTTGTACAGGAATTCAGTAAAGTGTCAGGATATAAAATCAATGCACAGAAATCTGTTGCATTTCTTTCCACCAACAACAAGACAGGAGAAAGAGAAATTAAGGAGTCAATCCCATTTACAATTACATCCAAAACCATAAGATACCTAGGAATAAACCTAACCAAAGAGACTAAGAATCTATACTCAGAAAACTATAAAGTACTCATGAAAGAAATGGAGGAAGACACAAAGAAATTGAAAAATGTTCCATGCTCCTGGATTGGAAGAACAAATACTGTGAAAATGTCTATGCTACCTAAAGCAATCTACACATTTAATGCAATCCCTATCAAAATCCCATCCTTTTTTTTTTTCAAAGAAATGGTACAAATAATCCTAAAATTTATATGGAACAAGAAAAAACCTCGAATAGCCAAAGGAATATTGAAAAAGAAAGACAAAGTTGGTGACATCACAATTCTGGACTTCAAGCTCTATTACAAAGCTGTCATCATCAAGGCAGCATGGTACCGGCACAAAAACAGACATATAGATCAATGGAACAGAATAGAGAGCCCAGAAATAGACCCTCAACTCTATGGTCAACTCATCTTCGACAAAGCAGGAAGGAATGTCCAAAGGAAAAAAGACAGCCTCTTCAATAAATGGTGTTGGGAAAATTGGACAGCCACATGTAGAACAATGAAATTGGATGATTTCCTTACACCACACATGAAAATAGACTCAAAATGGATGAAGGACCTCAATGTGAGAAAGGAATCCATCAAAATCCTTGAGGAGAACACAGGCAGCAACCTCTTTAACCTCAGCTGCAGCAACTTCTTCCTAGGAACATCACCAAAGGCAAGGGAAGCAAGGGCAAAAATGAACTATTGGGATCTCATCAAGATCAAAAGCTTTTGCACAGCAAAGGAAACAGTTAACAAAACCAAAAGACAACTGACAGAATGGGAGAAGACATTTGCATACAACATATCAGATAAAGGGCTAGTATCCAAAATCTATAAAGAGCTAAGCAAACTCAACACCCAAGTAATCCAATCAAGAAATGGGCAGAACCTCTCCAAATCTGCTAGAACTTGTACAGGAATTCAGTAAAGTGTCAGGGTATAAAATCAATGCACAGAAATCAGTTGCATTTCTCTACACCAACAACAAGACAGAAGAAAGAGAAATTAAGGAGTCATTCCCATTTACAATTGCACCCAAAACTATAAGATACCTAGGAATAAACCTAACCAAAGAGACTAAGAATCTATACTCAGAAAACTATAAAGTACTCATGAAAG
>NW_019158088.1:0-1916 GCF_002288905.1 Enhydra lutris kenyoni | reverse complement strand
GAACCAGAGGCAGCGGATCAAAGCTGCCTCTGGTTCGAAGTTCCAAGGGATCTGAGTTGACAGAGGTTCTCAGTCTGACGGGACACAATGCTGCTTGGTGTCCAGGGAGACCTTAGAATGCGGCTGTGGCTCTGGGTCCATGCAGGAATCTCCTAGGCTGAGGGTTGGTCCCGGTTCTCAAGAGCAAGGTTTCCTTCTCGAGACCAGAGGGATTCTATTGTATTGCTAGGGGCCACACGATGGGCCATAAGTTGGTTTTCCAGAACAGGCCTGAGGGACAGAGGCCTGAAACCTAAGCTAGGTATTGGATGACGTTCTAGTGGCATGTCACGTTCAATCTTCAGACGCAGGTCCATTGACGTGCATTTCTTCCTGCAGGTAGGTGCTGAAGGTGTGTCAGTCAGACTGCGCATTTTTTCCAGAGCAGCCTATGAAATTAGTGTGGGTGCAGGTGCCTTGAAGTTTTCTCCCATTCTGGAAGGTTTAGGTAACTGAGATGTGCAGAGTTCCCTCGGGAGAGCAGGCCAAGTGATGCTGTTTGGTTCTGGAGGTCCCATCCTGGAGGTCATGTGGTCACGGCTTTGGGAACCAAGTCTTCAGACACCAACTCGGGGAAGACTTAGGAGCGAAGTTATGGCAGGCCCGATCTGCAGACCCTGAAAGCAGCTACTCAGGATTTGCAATTCGGATGCTGGGGGCAGTAGCAGAGGCTTTTCTGTCCGGACTCTATAGTCAGGATGGTCTCGGAATGATAGGGTTGCTACATGGGTCCATCAGAGGTTCTTCCTATCTGGGTTTTTCCCCGGCTCCCAAGAGTTTGCTGTCTTTCTGGGGGAAGGGAAGAGTGCTGTTTTCCACGTCAGGGTCCCGCCCAAACAAGGATTCCAGAGTGGGGTTGTGGGTCACGTCGCCTGGACAACCCAAACAAGGGTTAGGATTTTGGCCAAGAGGCACGAGAGGCCTGCTCTATGGTTTCCTGGTCCAGCCCCCAACAGGGTGTGCTTTAAATGGGTCTCAGGCTCAGGGTCACATTGCCTGCTTGTGCCCAGCTGCCCCTCCTGAGAGGGCGTGGTCTCATGGGCCATGTAGCTGGCTCCCACTCTGGAGTAGTAAAACCATCTCCACATCCACATTCCTGCCCTGAGGAAGGAGGAGTACTCTGCTGTGATTCAGGTTCCCCCATAGGCAGGAATTTGCGCACCTTCTGTGGTCAGATACCTGCATACCCAGGTTCGCAGGAGATGACGGGCTCTGACCAAGACAGAGCCCACCTGCAGGATATGAGTCGCGCTATGTGGCCGTCTGAAAGGAAGCCGGGGTTCAGGCTGTGTCAGACAGAGCATCAGTTCACAGGGCGGCCTATGATATCAGGGTGCCCTTGAGGGCCAATCTGCTGGACCCTCATCTGGGGATTCTGGACAAAACCGTAGGGCATTTCTTCCTTCAAGTGGGCAGGCAGAAGTCAGCTTGCTTTTCCAGAAGTCCAAATGGATGTCCTGCTGGCAAGTTGTGTGAGGATGCAAGTCTGAAAACAGAGCTATGGTTATGTTCAGTGCCGAGGCCATAAGAGTTCCAATGTGCAGCTTCTGTTTCGAGATCTCAAGCACCTGAGGATGATCGAGTGTGAGATGTCTCCTCACGCTGGAATTTGTATCCATGATGGCCAACGAATGCTCGTGTGGCCTCAAGAAGCCTTGGCGACTTTCCGAAGCTTGAGCTTTTGAGCTGCTCCAAACAGCAAGGTGTCCTTCAGCGGGACAGGGGAAGTCCAGTTAGAGGGCTCCACGGTCCCCATATGGAAAGATTCGATAGCAGAGCTCTCCGAATGGATGCCTGGAAACTCCACCTCCGTTACCACTGAAGCCTAGCAACAGGGCAGCTTTGATCCAGTGGCTCTGCTTTGCATTTCCAAGGGA
>NW_019158087.1:0-1916 GCF_002288905.1 Enhydra lutris kenyoni | reverse complement strand
AAACAATTAAAAAAAGAAAACCAATAAAGAAAAAATATAAAAAGGAAATATATATATATATATACATATATATATATATATGATAAACTACTTAAAAAACGTTAAAAAAGAAAAAGGTAAAAGTTAAAAAACTTTAGCAGAAGAAGAAAAGAAATTGAAAAAGAAAGGAAAAAAAAAATTAAATTAACTGCAAGGCTAAAGAATCATGGGGAGAACGCCATGAGTTCCATGCTTTGCTTTCTCCTCCTCTGGAATTCCGCTGCTCTCCTTGGTATTGAATCTGTACTCCTTGGTAGGTGAACTTGGTCCTGGCTGGGTTTCTTGTTGATCTTCTGGGGTCGGGTCCTGTTGTAGTGATTCTCAAGTGTCTTTGCCCCAGGTGGAGTTGCACCGCCCTTACCCGGGGCCGGTCTGAGTAATCTGCTCGGGTTTGCTTTCAGGAGCTTTTGTTCCCTGATCGCTTTCCGTAGAGTTCCGGAGGGTGGGAGTGAAGATGGTGGCCTCCTGCTCTTCAGCCCGGAGGAGCCGAGAGCCTGGGGTCCCACTCCTCAGTGCGCCCTCAGAGAACAATGCCCAATTACTCCCGTCACCCTGGCCTCTGGCCGCGCTCCGAGCTGACCGAGCCTGCAACTGGTTCAAGGTAACCCCAACCTGAGAGCTCACTGCTCGGCTCTGTCTCTGTAGCCAGCTTCCCCGTTCTAATACCTGTAAGCTCTGTGACACTCAGACACCCCCGATCCTTCTGTGACCCTGTGGGACCTGAGGCCACGCTGACCGTGCATGGGTTTCACCCTGGTTAAGCCTCTGGAGCGATGTCCCTCAGCGGAACAGACTTTTAAAAGTCCTGATTTTGTGTTCCGTTGCTCCGCCGCTTGCCTGCCCCTCCCCCCGCGGTCTATCTTCCCGTGGCTTTGGATTCACTTCTCCGCCAGTCCTACCTTTCAGAAAGTGATTTTGATTTTCTGTTTCTAGAATTGCTGTTCTTCTTCTCTTCAATCTCCTGTTGAATTTGTAGGTGTTTGCAATGTTTAGATAAGCTATCTAGCTGATCTCCCGCTACCTGAAGTAGTCTCAACCTGCTACTTCTCCGCCATCTTGACTCCTCCCCCCTCCTATCCTCTTTCTTAACACCCCTCACCAGCCTTCCTACTCTGCAAAGGAAACACAAGCCCTCCAGGCACGGGGAGGAAAGATCGGAGATAAGGGGTGAATCTACATTCAGGACAGGATTGCCCTACCAGGCAATCTGGCACACACCTTAATTACTGACATTCACCGATCCCTCCATATTGGCCCTAAGGCTCTTCACCAATTTCTTCAGACATTGTTCTGTCATCCTTCCTTATCTAAGGTAATCGAAGTTGTCCACAGGGCTTGTAAAACCTGTTCAGCTGTGAATTCACAAGGAGGAATCCACAGACCAGGGCCTAACCATCAGCTCCGAGGTCATCAGCTGGGGGAAGACT
This sequence comes from Enhydra lutris kenyoni, assembly GCF_002288905.1. Lineage (NCBI taxonomy): Eukaryota > Metazoa > Chordata > Mammalia > Carnivora > Mustelidae > Enhydra > Enhydra lutris. The sequence continues at coordinate 450 of NW_019158087.1, read as the reverse complement.
GGCAACTGGACTTCACTCACATGCCTCGCCATAAAACCTTTCGCTACCTATTAACCTTGGTTGATACATTCACAGGCTGGATCGAGGCATACCCCACGGCCCGGGAAACAGCGGACGTGGTGGCTACAATACTCATCGAGCACATCATCCCAAGGTTCGGATTGCCTCGGACCCTCCAGTCAGACAACGGACCTGCCTTCATCTCCAGTGTAACCCAACAGGTTGTTGAGAGCCTCAACATAACCTGGAAACTTCACATCCCATACCACCCACAGTCATCGGGTAAGGTAGAGAAGGCCAATGGGCTGCTAAAAGCCCAACTCACCAAACTTACCCTAGAGACCCGCCTTTCCTGGCCCACAGGTCTGCCCCTGGCTCTCACCAGACTCCGGGCTACGACCCGCGGGCCTTCGGGCTTAAGCCCATTTGAATTACTATACGGCCGGCCCT
>NW_019158086.1:0-1917 GCF_002288905.1 Enhydra lutris kenyoni | reverse complement strand
TAGCTTAGGTTTTCAGGCCTCTGTCCCTCAGGCCTGTTCTGGAAAATGAACTTATGGCCCAACGTGTGACCCCTAGCCATCCAATAGAATCCCTCTGGTCTCGAGAAGGAAACTTTGCTCTTGAGAACCGGGACCAACCCTCAGCCTAGGAGACTCCTGCATGGCCCCAGAGCCACAGCCACATTCTAAGGTCTCCCTGGACACCAAGCAGTATTGGGACCCGTCAGATTGAGAACCTCTGTCATCTCAGATCCCTTGGAATTTCGAACCTGAGGCAGCGGATCAAAGCTGCCCTGTACCTTGGTTCCTGTGGTAACGTGAAGTGGGGTTTCCAGGCATCTATTCGGAGAGCTCTGCTTTCGAATCTTTCCATGTGGGAGACGTCTAAACTGACTCCCCTGTCCCGCAGAAGGACACCTTGTGGTTTCGAGCAGCTCACGAGCTCCAGCTTGGATAAGCCTGCAAGGCTTCTTGAGGCCACCCGAGCATTCGTTGGCCATCATGGACACAAATTCCAGTGTGAGCAGACATCTCACCCTCGCCCATCCTCAGGTGCTGGGGATCCTGAAACAGCTGCTGCACATTGAAACTGTCATGCCCTCGGAACTGAACATAACCATAGCTAGTGTTTTCAGATTTCGATCCTCAAAAGCTTGGCCAGCAGGCCCTCCACCTTGGGAATTTTGGAGTCACAAGGCTGCCTTCTACCTTGCCTACAGAAAGAAGAAATGTCCTACAGGTCTGCCCAAAATCCCCAATGAGCGTCCAACCACACGGCCCTCAAGGTCACCTTGATATCATAGGTCGCCCTGTGAACTAATGCTCTGTGTAACACAGCCCGAGACCCAATCTCCTGTCGGCCAGCCAGATAGCGGGACCCATATCCTGCTGGTGGGAACTGCCTTGGTAGAGCCCGTTATTTCCATCCAACCTGGGTATGCAGGTATCTGACCCCAGAAGGTAGTGCAAAACCCTGCCCTTTTGTGTACCTGAAGCACAAGAGAGTCCTCCTCTTTCCCCATGGCAGGAAAGTGGATGTTGATATGGTTGTACTACTTACAGAGTGGGAGCCACCTGCATGGCCCATGAGACCACGCCCACTCAGGAGGGGCAACTGGGCACAAACAGACAGTGTGATTCTTCGCCTGAGACCCCTTTCAAGCACAGCCTGTCGGGGCTGGACCAGGATCCCACAGAGAGAAGCTATTGTGCCTCTAGACCCAAATCCTAATCCTTGGTGGGGTTGTCCAGGCCACGTGACCCACAACCCGTCTCTGGAATCCCTGTTTGGGCAGGACCCCTGAGATGGAAAAAGCACTCTTCCCTACCCCCAGAAAAACACCAAACTCTTCGGAGCCTGGCAGAAAACCCAGAAAGGGAGATCATATCAAGGACCCATGTGCTCACCCGTTCATTCTGAGACCATCTTAATTATACAGTCCAGAGAGAAAAGTCTCTGCTCCTGTCTTCCAGGCACCCGAATTTCAAATCCTGAGGAGCTGCTTTCAGGGTCTGCACATCGGGCCTGCCATAACCTCGCCCCTAATTCTTCCCCGAGTTGCTGTCTGGAGACTTTCTGCCCAAAGCCTTAACCACATGCCCTCGAGGATGGGACCCCCCAGAACCACACCACATCACTGGGCCTGCTCTCCTGAGGAATCTCTGCCCGTCTCAGTTGCCCAAACCATCCAGAATGGGAGAAAAATGCAAGGAACCTGAACCCACCCCAATTTCATAGGCCGCTCTGGAAAAAAGGCGCAGTATGATACACCGTCAGCACCTACCTCCATTAAGACACGCACGTCAATGGGCCTGAGTCCGAAGATTCAACCTGACATGCCCCTTGGACCTCATCCAAAACCTAGCTTAGGTTTTCAGGCCTCTGTCCCTCCGGCCTGTTCTGGAAAAACAACATAT
>NW_019158085.1:0-1917 GCF_002288905.1 Enhydra lutris kenyoni | reverse complement strand
AGCACAGCACACCGCCCGCGCCCTGGCATGGTGTCCCCCCGCGGGGGACTGTCCCCGTTCCTTCCCCGGTCACCCCTGCCACCGCAAACGCTTCCACATCCTGGAGGAAGACGGGAGCCGATTGCCCCTGCCTCCAGGGATCTGTTTCTGCGAGTTCAGGGTCGGGCGCACGCTGGACGTGCAAAGGCTGCCCCAGGGACAGGTGGCCAAGGACCTACTGCCACCTAGGCCTAGAGGCCCAGGACAGGCCTGCCTTCTGCCCAGACACCTTTCTCAGAGTGGAGCCCGCGCTCCTGCACACCTCGTCCCCTCGTGTTGCCTGAGCAGCAAGGCTTCGGTCTCACCGCAGAGGCAGTGGGTGACACCTGTCTTGCCCTCGGCCGGCGGTTCCTCAGAGGGCTGGCTCTCCTACTTCGCGTCGTTTCCCGACTGCAATGCCAAGAACTCCGCTGTGCTCCCGGTTTGTCTTGCCGCGCTCTCCCCGCATGAGCTCCGGAGACCGTGGTGACAGGCTTGTCCCTTCCCTTAAGGCTGCTTCCCCAGGCGCCAACACGCTTCTCTCTCGGGCAGACAGGGTGTCCGGGCAAAGAAGCTTTCGTTCTGGGGTGGGTCTCTCACGCCGCACTGCGGAGCCCTTGGCTCAGGCAAGCAGCAGTAGCAGCCAAAAGACCCGACTCTTCCTTCCCAGCGAACGCTGAGCTTTCGCTGAGGGTTTCCCGCTGGGCGCGCACCGTACTTCGCTGCTGCTTCCCAGCAAGGCTTTGGGCGTTGGCTCTCTCACTAGAGGGAAGAAGTGCTGCGGGAGAGTTGGTGCCTCTTGGGCCTTGCTTTCCCGGGTCCCCGCTTCGCGCCCTGGGCTCCCCCTGCCTCCCCCACGTCTGGAGACGTAGCCTGGTGCCCGCAGCACGTGCGTCGCCCAGGGTGGCCCTCTGCACAGACTGGCTGCTCCTGGGTTAGCCAGGGCCTTGCCTTACCTGTCTCGCTCAGGCGGACTCAGGAACAGGCCTGGGCCTTCCCCAGACGAGAGGAGAGGCGACCGGAGCACAGCACACTGCCCGCGCCCTGGCATGGAGTCCCCCTGTGGGGGACTGGCCCCGTTCCTTCCCCGGCCACCCCTGCCACCGCAAACGCTTCCACATCCTTGAGGAAGACGGGAGCCGATTGCCCGTGCCTCCAGGGAGCTGTTTCTGCGAGTTCAGGGTCGGGCGCGCGCTGGACGCGCAAAGGCTGCCCAGGGACAGGTGGCCAAGGACCTTCTGCCACCTAGGCTAATGGCCCAGGACAGGCCTGCCTTCTGCCCAGACTCCTTTCTCAGAGTGGAGCCCGCGCCCCTGCACACCTCGTCCCCTCGTGTTGCCTGAGCAGCAAGGCTTCGGTCTCTCCGCAGAGGCAGTGGGTAACCCCTGTCTTGCCCCTGGTCCGCGGTTCCTCAGTGGGCTGGCTCTCCTAATTCGCGTCCGTTTCTCAACTGCAATGCCAAGGGCTCCGCTGTGCTCCCGGGGCGGCGTGCCGCGCTCTCCCCACACGAGCTCCGGAGACAGTGGTGACAGGCTTGTCCCTTCCCTTAAGGCTGCTTCTCCAGGCGCCAACACGCTTCTCTCTCGGGCAGACAGGATGTCCGGGCAAAGAAGCTTTCGTTCTGGGGTGGGTCTCTCATGCCGCACTGCGGAGCCCTTGGCTCAGGCAAGCAGCAGCAGCAGCCAAAAGACCCGACTCTTCCTTCCCAGCGAACGTTGAGCTTTCGTAGAATTTTTCCCGCTGGGCGCGCACCGCACTTCGCTGCTGCTTCAGAGCAAGGCTTTGGGCGTTGGCTCGCTCGCTAGAGGGAAGAAGTGCTGCGGGAGAGTGGGTGCCTCTTGGGCCTTGCTTTCCCGGGTCCCCGCTTCGCGCCCTGGGCTCCCCCTGCCTCCCCCACGT
>NW_019158084.1:0-1918 GCF_002288905.1 Enhydra lutris kenyoni | reverse complement strand
GCAGAGAGGAAGATACAGGGCTCAATCCCAGGACCCTGGGATCATGACCTGAGCTTAAGGCAGAGGCTTTAACCCACTGAGACACCCAGGTACCCTTGTCATTTTCATTTTTAATAAAGCCTTGTCTATAATTTACAGCTCAATGTTATTTGTTAAGTCAGGAAATACAAATCTCTATTACTTATGTTTAACCCTAACTTAATTATGATGATTCAAGTAAGCTTCACTGGACACTTTTGTCAGAAAAAGATAAATATTTTTAAAATAAAGGAAAGGTATTGAATTAAAAAATTGATGGAAGTAAACATTTAATATTTTCTATATGAACATTCATGTTTTCAGATCTGATTGCAGTGGCATTATGAGCTAATACTAAAAGACTATGTCTATGCATCCACTGAGTTCTTAGCATGACACCATTTCAGAGGCATTAGCTTGGAAAATTGTGGGAAAAAGCTCATGCAAGTACCACACTTAAGTGACACCAGCATCAACTGCAGAAACAAGCAAATGATAGGGAAGACCAAATCATTAAACAAAGTTAGCAAAATGTTTTTAACTGCAGTTTAACAAATTCAGAGATATTCTTAGCACAGCAATCCTTCATGATCTTTGTGATTTACACATGAATGGTTTTTAGCTTAGTGCCAAAAAATCCCACACCTGGACATGAAGCATATAAAAATAATCAGTTTGGAGTTCAAGTTCTGTGTAAGACTATGCTCTAGTGGTACAGCTGCAAAGGCAAGTCAGCATTCTGGAGTCACCATCTGGATTTAGGTGGTGGAGCCACAATTGTTGTTAATCTCCACAGTCCTTACTTCAGTGAAATGATTTTATTTTTTTAAGTAAGATGCACTAAATATTGTATTTAGTGATATAGTGCAAATTGTGACGACATAATACAAAAGCTAATCAAAAACTATTGTTTCCCAGCACCATTTATTGAAGAGACTGTCTTTTTCCACTGTATATTTTTTCCTGTTTTGTCGAAGATTATCAGCTATATGTAGAAGAATGAAACTCGACCATTCTTTTACACCATACACAAAAATAAACTCAAAATGGATAAAAGACCTCAACGTGAGATAAGAATCCATCAGAATCCTAGAGGAGAACATAGGCAGTAATCTCTTTGATATCAGCCACAGCAACTTCTTTCGAGATATGTCTCCAAAGGCAAAGGAAACAAAAGCCAAAATAAACTTTTGGGACTTCATCAAAATCAAAAGCTTTTGCACAGCAAAGGAAACAGTCAAGAAAACAAAGACGCAACCCACGGAATGGGAGAAGATATTTGCAAATGACAGTACAGGCAAAAGGTTGATATCCAGGATCTATAAAGAACTCCTCAAACTCAACACACACAAAACAGACAATCATATCAAAAAATGGGCAGAAGATATGAACAGACACTTCTCAAATGAAGACATACAAATGGATATCAGACACATTAAAAAATGTTCATCATCACTAGCCATCAGGGAGATTCAAATTAAAACCACTTGGAGATACCACCTTACACCAGTTAGAATGACCAAAGTTAGCAAGACAGGAAACAACAACATGTGTTGAAGAGGATGTGGAGAAAGGGGAACCCTCTTATACTGTTGGTGGGAATGCAAGTTGGTGCAGCCACTTTGGAGAACAGTGTGGAGATTCCCCAAGAAATTAAAAATAGAGTTTCCCTATGACCCTGCCATTGCACTACTGGGTATTTACCCTAAAGATACAGATGTAGTGAAAAGAAGGGCCATCTGTACCCCAATGTTTATAGCAGCAATGACCACAGTCGCCAAACTGTGGGAAGAATTAAGATGTCCTTCAGCAGATTAATGGATAAGGAAGATGTGGTCCATATACACTATGGAGTAACAACATGGACGGGACTGGAAGAGATTATGCTGAGTGAAATAAG
>NW_019158083.1:0-1918 GCF_002288905.1 Enhydra lutris kenyoni | reverse complement strand
CTCGATCGTCCTCAGGTGCTTGAGATCTCGAAACAGAAGCTGCACATTGGAACTCTTATGGCCTCGGCACTGAACATAAGCATAGCTTTGTTTTCAGACTTGCATCCTCACGCAACTTGCCAGCAAGCCATCCATATTGGGAATTCTGGAAAAACAAAGATGACTTCTGCCTGCCCACCGGAAGGTAGAAATGACATAAGGGTCTGCCCAGAATCCCCAGTTGAGGGTCCAGAAGCATGGCCCTCAAGGGCACCCTGATATCATAGGTCGCCCTGTGAACTAATGCTCTGTGTAACACAGCCCGAGACCCAATCTCCTGTCGACCAGCCAGATAGCGGGACCCATATTATGGTGGTGGGATTTGCCTTGGCCAGAGCCCGTTATTCCCATCCAACCTGGGTATGCAGGTAACTGACCCCAGAAGGTAGTGCAAAACCCTGCCCTTGTGTGTACCTGAAGCACAACAGAGTACTCCTCCTTCCCCATTGCCGGATGTGGATGTTGATATGGTGGTACTACATTCAGAGTGGGAGACACCTGCATGGCCCATGAGACCACGCCCACTCAGGAGGGGCAACCGGGCACAAACAGGCATTGTGACTCTTAGCTTGAGACCCCTTTCAAGCACAGCCTGTCGGGGCTGGACCAGGATCCCACAGAGAGAACCTATTGTGCCCCTAGCCCCAAATCCGAACCCTTGGTGGGGTTGTCCAGGCCACGTGACCCACAAACCGTCTCTGGAATCCCTGTTTGGGCAGGACCCCTGAGATGGACAAGAGCACTCTTCCCTTCCCCGAGTAAAACACCAAACTCTTGGGAGCCTGGCAGAATCCCCAGAAAGGGAGAATATCCCATGGACCCATGTGCTCACCCGTCCATTCTGAGACTATCCTAGGTGTACAGTCCAGAGAGAAAAGCCTCTGCTCCTGCCTCTCAGGCACCCGAATTTCAAATTCTGAGGAGCTGCTTTCAGGGTCTGCACATCGGGCCTGCCATAACCACGCCCATAATTCTTCCCCGAGTTGCTGTCTGAAGACTTCGTTCCCAAAGCCTTGACCACATGCCCTCCAGTATGGGACCCCGAGAACCACACCGCATCACTGGGCCTGCCCTCCCGAGGAAACTCTGCCCGTCTCAGTTGCCCAAACCATCCAGAATGGGAGAAACGTGCAAGACACCTGAACCCACACCAATTTCATAAGCCGCTCTGGAAAAAAGGCGCAGTATGAGACACCATCAGCACCTACCTCCAGGAAGACACGCACGTCAATAAGCCTGAGTCCGAAGATTCAACCTGACATGCCCCTAGGACATCATCCAAAACCTAGCTTAGGTTTTGAGGCCTCGGTCCCTCCGGCCTGTTCTGGAAAACCAACATATGGCCCAACGTGTGGTCCCTGAGCCATTCAGTAGAACCCCTCTGGTCCCGAGAAGGAAACTTTGCTCTAGGGAACGGGGTCCCACCCACAGGCTAGGAGGTTCCTGCATGGCCCCAGAGCTACCGCCACATTCTAAGGTCTCCCTGGACACCAAGCAGCATTGTGACCCGTCAGACTGAGAACCTCCGTCAACTCAGATCCCTTGGAAATGCAAAGCAGAGCCACTGGATCAAAGCTGCCCTGTTGCTAGGCTTCAGTGGTAACGGAGGTGGAGTTTCCAGGCATCCATTCGGAGAGCTCTGCTATCGAATCTTTCCATATGGGGACCGTGGAGCCCTCTAACTGGACTTCCCCTGTCCTGCTGAAGGACACCTTGCTGTTTGGAGCAGCTCAAAAGCTCCAGCTTCGGAAAGTCGCCAAGGCTTCTTGAGGCCACACGAGCATTCGTTGGCCATCATGGATACAAATTCCAGCGTGAGGAGACATCTCACACTCGATCGTCCTCAGGTGCTTGAGATCTCGAAACAGAAGCTGCACAT
>NW_019158082.1:0-1918 GCF_002288905.1 Enhydra lutris kenyoni | reverse complement strand
CCATCCATTTTTTTCAAAGAAATGGATGGTACTTTGATAGGAATTGCATTAAATGTGTAGATTGCTTTAGGTAGCATAGACATTTTCACAATATTTATTCTTCCAATCCAGGAGCATGGAACATTTTTCCATTTCTTTGTGTCTTCCTCAATTTCTTTCATGAGTACTTTATAGTTTTCTGTGTAATAACTTTTTTTTTTTAAGCTTTGCATAACTTTAACTTTGTTTATTTCTAATGCTTGGCATAGAATAAAGCTTTGCATAACTTAACTTTGTTTCAGTCTCATTCCCCTGGCCAATCAGTCTGACTTCTAATGCTTGGCATAGAATAAAGTTTTAAATAACTTTCACCTTGTCTCAGTCTCGTTCCTTTGATAACCGACCCTAACAGTGACCAGCTGGCCAGCTGGGCCATGCCGCTCAGCCAATCAGCATCGTCCGGCAGTTGGTTCCCCGGAGACGGGATCAGTTAAACCGACAGAGCCTCCCTCAGACTCCTCCATGGGTCAGGACTGTTTGTTGGTCTAGGCTCAGCCGGGAGGGCAGTTACTGGAATTTGCAGGGTCAGGGGCGGCGACCCATCGTCCGTAGGGTCAGGCCACGCAGGGACACAGTGTATACAGCCGGCCCTGGGCCTAGAGAAGTGCTTAAACCTTGCTGCTTGTGGTGAGCGGAGGAGGTGAGGATGGGGGAGTCTCCATGTGGCCATGAGAGGGGACAGCATGCCGCAGGGCTGGGCAGGAGGAGAGCCCTCCGGGCTCAGGCCCACTTCCAGGGGCCGGACTCCCTCCTGTGGCCTCAGGACAGGCCTCGCTGAGAATACTCTGGGAATATAGAATACTCTGAGAATAGACTGGGAACTGGGAGCGGGCGGGAGCTTGGACAAGGGATTAGGGCAGGTCCCAGGATCTGACTTGTAGGGTTGAGAACAGCACCCACCATGCTTGGTGTGGGAGACAATGGTGTGAACCCTGATTTTACCTCTACCAAATTCGTTCCCATGGGTCCAGGGGAGGGTGGGATGGGAGCCATGGCCTGGATGCGGAGGGACCCCATGCTGAGCTCAAGTTCAGCCTGCAGTATCCCACTGTGCTGTCTGCCAGAATGTGCCCTTGGAGGGTGGGCTGAGGGGTCTCGGTACCCCAGGCCACATGCCCGTTCTGACACGACGACAGCCACTTGGGCCGCTGACAAGGCCCCTCTCGGGGCCTCTGGCTCTCTTTGTGTTGATGTGAGGAGTAGGCCCTCCATCAAGGAGTCACGAACGTGAGGACCGTGCCCTGCTGAGCTGCTGAGCCCCCTCTTCCTGGAGGGCTATCCCGGGGGGGATGGCCCCCATCTCCCCACTGGTCCTTCGGGGGCCCCAGGGCTGGTGTGATACCCAGCAGGATGCTGTCTCTTCCATGACAGCCCACGTCACAGGCCCGTCCAGGTGTGTGGTGAGACCACGGGGCTCCGACAGCTTCCCCAGAGCTTCCTCCCTGTTCTCCTCCGGCCTCAGCCTGTTCCCTTTGGCCTTGGAGCTACCAGAGGAAGACGTGGGCTCAGAAAACACGCTTACTTTGATGGGTTCTTCCAGCTGCCAGAAAACCGGCCCAGCGGGGACTGTGGGTGGGGAAAGGCCTCCCTCCAGCTCTGGGAAATCCCGTGATCAGACAGGCCCAATGTGGAACCTCTGGGCTGAACATGGGGTCTGGGGGTGCACTGAGGCTCCTGCGGGTGGGAGGGCGATGAACAGGAGGACACAGGGAGAGATCTCCATTCTCGGTGCTTCCATCGGGCCCTCGCCCCAGCTGCCAGGTTGATTCGAGGTAAAGACATGACTTGGACGAGCTCTCCCCGCTTCTGAAGTGGCTCCAAGAGTCCACACGGAAGGGAAGGCTTGGGGAGAGTCGACTTGGGGCCAGACTGCTGGGTT